>NC_092052.1:51517970-51697165 GCF_003086295.3 Arachis hypogaea
AGTATTGGATGGAAGAAATTAGGAGAAAAATATACAAAGTGGGGAATGCATGAAGAAACAAAGATTGAGAATACTTCAATGGACGCGCACGCGTACAAGGCGCGCACACGCAGAAGTGGCATCGCATAGCGACGCGTACGCGTATGTGGCGCGTACGCACAGATGAGAAAAGTTGGCCAAGTGACGCGCACGCGCACATGGCGCGTACGCGCCGATACTCGCACGTGACCCACTTAAAGGCAAAACACTGGGGGCGATTTCTGAGCTGCCCAGGCCCAAATGCAACTTGTTTCTGAGTGTATTTCATGCAGAATTGAAGCCTAAGCAAAGGGGGGAGCAATTGTTTGTACTATAGCATCATGTAGGTTAGTTTCTAGAGAGAGAAGCTCCCTCTTCTCTCTAGAATTATGGTTCTTATGTTAATTTCTCTTAGATCTAGGTCCAATTTCATGTTTTCATCTTGTTTCCTTTATGAATTCTTGCTTCTACTCTTTCAATCTCATGATTTGTAGTGTTAATTTCACTTTTATGCCTCTTTTATGTTCATGAACTCTTGTTAGATTTGGATCTTTTCTTTAATGCAATTTAAGGTTTGATGTTATTTTATGGTTGATTTGAGTTGTGATCTTACTTTCCTTGCAATCGGTAGTTGGTAGATTTTATTGATTCTTGCAATTTATGATGTTTACTTTTCTTGCACACTAGGTGTTTCTTAAAATGCTTTCACTAGTTTTTTAGTAGTTTTCTTGACTCTTGGCCTAGGCTAAGGGAATTGAGTGACCTTGAGTCATTGGGCCTCAATGAATTGGTGATTTGAGAACCTTTGATGGTCAATTTGATATCCATTGATACTAACCCACTATTAATCTAATTAGTAGATAGGTTGGGACTTATGGGTTGATGTGATCAAGCCTATTTGACGTACTTCAAGCTTAGGAGTAGATATTACGTACTTAAAGCTTTTGGAGGTAGACTTAATAGGTTGGCCTCTCATAATTGTCAATATATGGTTTGTTGACAAGGATGGTGATCTCAATTTCTCATGTCTTAGCCAAGAGTTCCACTTTCTTTTATTTAGTCAATTGTTATTTTACTTTATTGTCATTTATTTTTCTTGCCAATTATAAACCAAAACCCCTTTGTCCCTTCATAGCCAATAATTGACCACTTCATTGCAATTTCTTGTGAGACGACTTGGAGTCTAAATACTTCAGTTAATTCTTATTGGAGTTTGTTATTTGTGACAACCAAATTTTTGATTGGGAGGATTGTTTGTTGGTGTAGAACTATACTTGCAACGAGAATTTATTTGAGAAATTCTATACCATCACAACAATTCGCTCATCATATCCACAAAAGAATCGGGACCACTTGGAGGGACATCTAATTCGCTGGCATTATAGGTTGGACATGATTCGGTTGGATGAGGTATGACATTTATGGTTGCTATCGTTGTTGACTTTAGTAATTTCTTTTGTTCGTAGTTACGTCTAATTACTAATTCGAGTGAGTGTTTGTAGTTTTGATGAACACTGTATGACCTGTTTGAGCTACAGACACTGCTCCTAAATTGGATGCATAGTAGAAGTAAGGTGTACAATTGGAGGTCAGTGGTCCTTATCATGTGCTTCAATTATGTGTACGTCCACCAAATAGACAAAGTGAAAAGGCAGTTGGGTTTGGACCGGCCAGTGCCAACTGCTACTGTTAATGTGGATAAATTTTTGAAGATCACTGACAAGGGCGATGATGTGTGGTGACAGTTGCTCCTTAATGACCTTAGATCGACAGCTATGCAGCCTCACAATGATATTCAGCTCCCACTGAATGCACTCGTACCAATGACATATAGGTCCTTATCACAAATATTTTGTCCTCATCATGGATGTGTTTCTTTTACACAGATTTCGTCGTTGCCATAGATAAGAGATGTTTGCAAAAATTTCAATGTCTTATCAACCAGGTCGGGTCAAATAACCTAAATTTTGGCCCTAACTTTGTGGAATAATTTAATTAGGTCAACTTTTTTATTTTTTGAATTGACCAAGTCTATATGAAGTCGGACCAAATTTAACCCAAATTGACGGGACAGAGACTGAATTTTTGGATTAGATTGAGCTATAAAAAATAAAAACCCTCAAAATTTGCGGTCAAACCGACACACACCTTATTTTAATTAGTTGATTTCCATATTTGAATTCTCAATTTGTCTAAAAATGAATAAATATTAAATAAATGAATAAAGGAAAAGTTAAATCCAATCAATAATGGAGCTCAATTTCATAATTTTAAGTTATATAACAAAAAAGAATGAACAAATCAAAGAATGAATCTCGCGTCTGCCTATTGTAATAGTGGAAATATTTGACGTCGTGGAAGGCACGATGCTGGCTCGTAAGCGCAGTTTCAATTCATTGGTGTCTAGACAAGTGTCGAACAAGCTTGGGTTTTGGGATCCATCAGAGCAGGCAAGAGGTACTTCCTACCATTGACGCCATTGGCATTGAAGCTAGCACCAGTTGTGGGGTCCACCAAGAGGTTCCCAGCAGAGCCGGGGTACGCACCTTTACCATAGACGCCGGCGCAAGCGGAAGCTGCTTCTAGAGGCGCCTCCTTGGGCCCTTGGAAGTACCCATTCCCGAACGGGTTGGTTGCAGTGCCAACTAAGAGGCTCGCCACGTTGATAACCATGCCGTCCAAGCCCACATCGTTGTTGGGCGCCACAAGTGGTGGGCTCTGTGGGCCGTAAATAGGTTGGTGGAAGGGCCACGCGCATTGCCCAGGGCACTGTGTCTCCGAGTTGCCAACCCAAATGTACGCGAACTTGTACCTCTTTCCGTTCACGCGCGCCACGTTAGAGGAACCGTGGGTCCCGCACCTGCTTGAACAGAACCCCTCCACTGCCACGTCAGCAGCTGTTAGCACCACGTTGATTGCGTTGCTGTGGGGTCCCTTTGATGCAAGCTTCACGATTTGGTTTGTGGTGAGCGACTTGCCCAGAGAGTAGTTCTCGTCCAGAATTTGGGTGCCTAGTGAAATGCCAAGCTTCTTGTTGGTGCTGCTATAGTATTTCTCGGTGGATTTCCACCACGTGGAAACGGACGGTGATTTTGGTGTTTTGGAAGTGGAAGGGGAAGAGAGGGAGGTGATTAAGTCTGAGATTATGGCTCTTTGTGATGGTTTGAATTTTCCGTACCAAATGAGGTTTATTGAGATCTTGCCATTCAATAGAGGGCCCTTGTGGTATTGGAACTTTAGCAGTTGATCTGATGAAGTCTCGGAGAGTGTTCTAGCTGCTGAGTTCAAATGGAGAAGGGAAATTGCGAGAAACAATGTAAAGAGAATTCTTGAGGACCCAAGTGAGGCCATTTTGTTTGTGGGAGGCTTTTGTGTGGAATGTTGGGTGAGAATGAAGTGAGATGTTTGCTTGTAAAATGAAGTGACGAGAAGAATGGTTGGGTATATATAGTGAGTAGGATGGAGAGGGAGCGCGTAGTAGTGAAGTCAAAACTATGGGAGTTGATAATGAGTTAAATGAGGGGGCGGGTTAAGTGGTAGAGGGTTCCACGGCTGCTGCCACTTGCCAGCCAGGTTGATAGCGTGTGTGTTCTAATATAATAAATAAAGAGGAAAATTCAGTGGGTTTGTGCGGCGCTAGAATGGATCAAGTTAGGGCTGAATTTATTAATTGGTTTTTATGGTGGCCATGCTGTCATGAGTAATTGAGTAGTAAGGAACTAAGGATACAGGGCATGGCCAGCTAAGGGGTGCATAGATGATAGATATGGACAATGAATGAACAAGCATTGCACAGGGCAGGTATGGGAGGGGTCGGACAAGAAGACAAAATTCTGTTCCATTTGAAGAAGGGCAACCCCTTTTTTCCCTCAAGCTGTCACGGGAGAAGACAAATTATTATTATTATTATTATTATTATTATTATTATTATTATTATTATTATTATTATTATTATTATTTGAAAATATGTTTAAAAATTAATTTATCCAACCTGGATCGTAGAAGAATTTCAATAGATGCATATTTGATGTACAAAATGTCAAAACAAAAGCACTCATTATTTTAAACGAATCGTAACTAATGCAAATGCGATGTGCTTGCACGGACTTGATAGAAGTATGCGTGTTCATATAAGATTCTAACTTTACGTATTAGTTTAAAATCAATCTTATAATCACATACGTTAAATAATTTAGGTAATGACATATCACTCCTACTTTTATAATATCACTCTATACATAATGTTTTATATTGTATATTGGTATAAATTTATAAAAAAAGTGAAATTATCAAAATAAAAATAATAACAATTTTTCATATTTTATTTACACTAGGTGTATGATATTTTTTGGATATAGAAATACGTATTTATACTTTATAATTTAGGTAAAATATATTTTTTGTCTTTGAAATTTGACAAAAATTTTAAAAAAAATCATAAATTTTATTTTGTTTTAATTTTGTCCAAAAAATTTTCGATTTGCATCAAATATATCCTTGATGGCTAATTTTTCAAAAAATTTAAGACCGATTCAACAACGATTTCATAAGAACAATCTCTCAACACAAACAAATCAAGCATAATTTTTATGCATTATTGTTAGATTGGTCTTAAATTTTATGAAAATTTAGCCATCGAGGGTATATTTGATGCAAATCGAAAACTTTTGAGATAAAATTGAAACAAAATAAAACTTAGGGATATTTTTAAAAATTTTGCCAAACTTCAATGACAAAAAATATTCTTTACCCTTATAATTTTTTTTATTATACTAGTGTAAACAAATTTGATTATTCATTTATAACAAATTTGATTATTCTACTATAAAAAAATTGATTATTATGTTGATAAATTATTTAATTAACAAAATATGTCAATCAATATATATAAATATATGCTAATATATAATAGCTAATTTAATTATGGGCTTTCAATATGTACAAAATATTTTTATTTTTATTAACAGTCCGACACAACACTAAAAAATTTACAAAACAATTAGAATTAAATACTTTTTTCGTCTCTAAGATTTGAGGCGAAAATTAAAATCGTCCCCAAACATTTTTTCTTATTAAATTCATCCTCAAAGTTAGAAATCGTTTTAAAATCATCCTCCTCTATCCCAATTTTATTTTTTTAGACAAAATTATTCTTGAAAAAAATAAAATTAAAAAAATCTCTTCCATCCAAAACTATACTCTGAGTAATCCCAAATTTTCAATATTTTTTATCACTTCCACAATCTCAGCATACCTTTCCTAACATTTTCAAATTTTTTCTTTCATTCTCATTAACTTCAACAACAATAATAAAACCAACAAGAATTAATTTAAAACTCTGAACAAAAATTGAGGGAAAGAGATAAGTGAGAGGAAGTGAGACAAAGTAATGGTGGTACCGTTGAGAGGAGAGAGAGGAGCAAAACGAAGGTGAGAGATGGAAAGAGAGGGAAGCAAAATTGGAAGGAGAAGAGGAAGGAGGGTGTAACCCGCCGAGGGGGGGGAGGAGAGAGAGACTTTTGCCGTTGGTTCGCCATTGCTGCTGTCGCTAGAGCCCGCCAAGTATGGATGTTGTTGCTTTCACTATTGTTATAGCTGTTGTTGTCATGGTTGCCACCAAGCTCCTTCATGGTCCGACAAACTGGTTGTAGTGATGCTAAAGTCCTTTGCCGTTCCTGACACTACTGAGGGGATTCCATTTCCATTGAACCGGTTATAATTCTCGAATTGTGCAAAGCTTTCTCTTTTTCTTTTCAATGCTCCATTCTCTATCAATCACAAGCTAAATTTCATGTTTTTTTAACACTATAATAATTATTATTGTTGTCTGAATCTATTAGGTGATTGGTATTGTGATAGATTCAAATTGATGTATGAAGAATTGAGATTGGTGTTAGAGAGAAATAGAATTTTTTGAAAAGGATTATAATTATTATTTTATCGGGATAAATTTAACAAAATGTTATATTTATAACGTTTAAGACAATTTTGAGAATAAAAAAAAAACGATAGAGGCAATTTGAATTTTTGTCTAAGAATTTAAAAACAAAAAAAAGTACTTAATTCTAACAACTATTATTCTAGAGTAAACAAATCTAAAACTCTCGTTACATTATGACCCGCAAGTAATGAGAAAGAAATATTAGTAAAAATGAAAAGTATAAGGAACCAAAAGCTTATCAGCCAAAAACTAAATAAAACTACATTAATTTATATTAATAATTAATTAATTTTAAATTTTTTTAAATTCAAAATTTAAAAATTTTTAAATTGATTAAATAAACCTAATTAAAACCTATAAAAACCTTCCTCTTTTCTCTCACATTAACTTACCCACCTCTAACAATCACACACATAGACCCCTCTCTCTCACCGTCAGGTCCTCTCCGCCTCCCCACCACGATCCACTTCTCTTCTATCACTGATATATGGCTCGTCGGATTCGCCACCGTAAGGAGATGTTGTGGAACGTAAGGAATGGATAATCATGGTAGAAGAGTGTGATTTTCAAATATATCATAGGACGTGGCATGGATACTATTGATGGTTATTGCTGAAGGGAGGCTGTGGCGTTCAAGGTTTTATGTGAAGCATTACATGTTTGGTGATAAGTAGAATGCAATGCGACTTCAAGTGAGAAGGGGCTGAAATCCGTGTATACTGGGTTTTGTTTTTATTAGGGTCTAGGGATAGTTATTATATTAGTAGTTAAAGGGTATAGATGTTGACAGTGATGTGGGAGGTTGTATTCATATTTCTTTTGGTTCTTTATGTTCTTTTAGGAGTTTCTTGACTGTTATGATCTAGTTCTCTTCTATTGAATGCGTTCTTTTGTGTTTGGACACACTCTTTTCTGGGATTTCATCACATTGTATGAAGAGATTCTACCTTGTACACAATTATTTTGGGATATTAGGTGCTGTTTTGATAAACTACATACTTGATCTTAGCTAAAAGAAGTCATTGAACAATTACAGAAATAAAAAAAAAATATTCATTTAATATGAAAAAAAATATCCTAATACTTAACGAAAGAAACATCTAATTATATTTTAACAAAAATAATTAAATATCTATAAAATTTAAAAAAATATAAAATTCTTAAAGAAATAGAGACATTCACATTTGCAATACAAAAAAATTCGAAAAATATATAAAAGAACATCCATTTAATATGAAAAAGAAACATTCTAATACTTAGTAGAAGAAACATCCATATATATTAACTCGTAGAGATTTTGAATTCATCCAAAGGTATTTGGCTGGGTTTTGGCTAATATGATTTTGGTTCCCTAGCTTTACTCTAGTAAAAATTAAAAGCATAACAACCATAAGCTTAAAGAATGACCAAATTAATTTAAACTACCATTAGGATTACATTTAAACGTAATCATTTTTAACCGTAGATTTAATTGTATCTTTATAATTGTTATCAAATTATTTTCTAAACCTTTACATTTTTATTATACTAGACTTTTTATATTATAATTAAATTATTTTCTAACGGTATATTCAAAGTTTTTTTGAATAGTAAAATTCAACTACTACTATTCACTACAAGAAATTATCAGTATAAGAACTGCTTTAGCAATTGTTTGACCACATACAAAAAAACGATTGGAGCTTACTACAAAAGATTGGTACATTGTGATTTGTGAAGGCCATTATTCAATAATAATATTTTGAACTCCCAGACTAAATATTCTACTAAGGAGAAAAAAAAGACTAAATAGTCTAGCCATTTTCTATTGAGGGGGCACCAAAATAAATTGAACACATCAACCACAACATCATAATTTTTCTCATTCAATGCTAATTGTAGCACCTTGAAAATCTCTGCAACCTGGTCCACTGCATTTTCACCCGAAAACAATGGTTGCCAAAATTCTATTTGTATATCAGTTGACATATAGGCAGTAGATAATAACAAAATCAAAGATTGTTTGCATGATTTGCAGTAAAAGCCACGTTGTAATACCCAAAGAAAAAGCAGATATAAACCAGGCTCAAAAGTAGTTCAGCAAGGACACAATCAGTTGACCAAATATCAGTTGAAGTAGCATACTCAGTAGCACTAAATAAGAATGCTGGTGCGCGATAGAACTGGGAACATATATATGATATATTAGTTTCTCCTTTGACCTGATTATACAGAAAAAAAAAGTATCAGTTAGATCCTCTTTATCTACATTGTTAAAAAGTTAAAAGTTCATTACAATGGATAATACTTGGTTAATATTCTAAGAGAATTACAGGAGAACCTACGCAAAGTTGTTAAATATAATAATGCAAGCAATACAAGAAAAAATAATATGTTGGATTAATATATTTATGCCAACATACCAGCATTTTTGCATTTCTAAAATCACATATCTTAACCTGTTTGTAATAAGGTCAACCAGGGAAAATACAAGAATGACATCAGAGCTGGAAATAATAACTACTTATGGAAAAGAACTATTACTTATAAAGTCCATTTAGAAAGCATATTAAGCCAATCAGTATATTTTGTGGCTTCAAATTTCTGTGGCATACTCCAAGAATTGTGTGGATATAAGCCAGCCCCATGAAAATCTGGATGTGTGCCAAATATGTATGAAAAGTGAAAAGGAAAGAATTATTTCCTTCTTTTAAATTTTAACAAAAAGTTTAAGACTTTTCTGGTACATATAAAGTTTAACATAGATAAGAGGCATTCTTTGGTTAGTAGTGTTATAAAACTTCAAGACTCAATACATAGACTCGGGAACATATTCCATCACCAAATTAAGGAACAGTTCACCGGTACTTATAGTGGAAAAGAAATGATGCTTCTGACAAACGATATTTGGATGATCCATTATGCACATTAACTCTAGTTCACGACATCTTTTGTCCTGTAAAACTTTCTTGATGGCAACTTGATAAATCTCAATTTTGTGGTTTATTTTGTGTTTAATTTAGGGGATTTTATCAACTTATCTCACATTGATTCAATGAAATAGCATGCTTTTGTAATTCTCTCTGAATTTGTGTTTAAGAGTGAAAACATGCATTTTAGGTCTTAAATTTGCCAATTTTAATTCACTTTAATTCCATTCGATGCCTTGATATATTTGTTGAGTGATTTCAGATTCATAAGGCAAGTATTGGATGGAAGAAGTGAAGAGAAAAGCATGCAAAGTGGAGAATTCATGAAGAAACGAGCATTTGGAGTATTCAGAGCGACGCGCACGTGTGACAGACGCGCACGCGTGACAGACGCGCACGCGTGAAGAGATGCATCGTCAAGGCATCGCGTACGCGTGACAAGAAAAAGCCAGACGACGCGTATGCGTGACCTATGCGTGCGCGTCACAATCAGCACGTGACCTCATTAAAGTGAATACGCTGGGGCAATTACTGAGCTGCCCAGGCCCAAATCCAACTCATTTCTGAGGCCATTTCATGCAGAATTCAAGATGGGTCAAGGGGGGAGCAATTAGATTAGGTTAGCATCATGTTGTAGGTAGTTTTCTAGAGAGAGAAGCTCTCTCTTCTCTCTGGAATTAGAGTAGAATTAGGTTAGATCTCCTTTTGATTTAGGTTTAATTCTTGTTTTCATCTTGTTAATTTTTTCTTTTATGTCATTTTTGTGTTGATGAACCCTTATTGATTTTCATTTTTATTTAATGTAATTTATGTTTATTGTTCCTTTATTGTTTAATTGTGTTGTTATTCTTACTTTTCTTGCAATTGGGTAGTAGTAGATTTTGTTTTTCTTGTCTTTTTACCATGCTTTCCTTTTATGCCTTCCAAGTGTTTGACAAAATACTTAGTTGGATGTTATAGTAGTTTCTGAGCATTCTTGGCTTGGAAAGAGAAATTAGGCAATCTTGAGTCATTAATACCCAATTTAGATTGGTGATCTAGAGTTGTTCGTGATGAATGGATTTTTTATGCTATAGAATTTCACAAATAAATTCTCGTTGTAAGTATAGTTTCTAAACCAACAAATAACCATTTCATACAAAAGATTGTTTGTCACTAAAACAAACCCCTAAAATTATAAATCGAAGTATTCAAACCTCGGGTCGTTCTCCCTAGGAATTGCAATAAAGTGTTCTTGTTGTTGGTTATGAGGTATATTTTGGGGTTTTTGAGATAAGAAACAAGAAATATAAATGGCAATGAAAATAAACTAACAACTAACAAAGCTCTTGACAAGGTATGAGAACTAGAAGTCCTATCCTAGCTATCCTCCTCAATTGTGACCACAATTGTCCCTTGCTCCCACTTAGTTAACCTCTAACCATGGAGGAAAGTAAAGTGGATGAATTAACTTGAGTCCACAAGTCCTAGCCTAATCTAGATGAAAGACTAGCTTTAGTGGCATTCATATCAATTAGCAACTTCTAATTATCAATCAACAAAAGCATTAGATAACTCAAGAGTCACTAATTACTCTACCAAAGCCAAGAGGAGAAAATTCTATACTAAAATTCAACCAAGCATTTTATCAAACACTTAGAAGGCATAAAAGGAAAGTAAAATGAATTAAGCAATTCAACAATAAAGGAACATGAATCATAAATTGCATTAAAATGAAAATAGAAGAAACAAAGTGCATCAACATAAAAGTAGAGAATTACAAGAATTAAATGATAAACTAGAAAGAGGAAATGTAGAAGAAGAAGAATTACAAAAGGAAAAGTAAATCAAAGCATGAAATTAACCTAGATCTAAGAGATTCTAATATAGATCTAACCTAATCCAAATCCTAGAGAGAAGAGAGAGCTTTTCTTTCTAAAACTAACTTTTCCTCCAAAAACTAGACTAAAACTAAAATATGAAGTAGAGTGTAAAAGTGTGTTGATTCCTCTTCATTCCTTGGGTTAAATAGCATCAGAAGTGAGTTGGATTTGAGCCTGGGAAGCCCAGAATTCGCCCCCAGCGGATTCACTTTAAGTGGGTCACGTGCGAACATCGACGCGTACGCATACGTCACGTGTACGCGTCGCTTGACAATTTTCCATCCTAACAGACCGGTAGACTTAAACCTTGTTCCTACATGACCCGATCAATTCGATCAGGCATGGCTAACCCAATAACGAAAGTTTCGTAAGGGAACTGGAGCAGGCTACCATGAGACAAAAGATCTTCTTTCTAAAGAGATTCGATTCGGAACTATGACACGATGGAGTTCGAGTTGATTTTTGTTTTCTCAGGGGAAAGTATGGAAGGGTAGCGAAAATTAATAAAATAAATTAGAACAACTTATTAAGTATCTTTTTTATAGAGAAAGCGAAAAGATAAAATTTGAGCAAGGTAAACAATAGTAAATTTTGTTAGAATTGATAAAAAAACAAGTAAAAGGGGTTCGAATAGATGCAATAATATCTACAAATACTAATATATAATATATAGATATATATACTATATATATATAAGATAAATATAATATATATTATATATATTATATATATATATATAATAGGCTGGTAATCTACTATCTAATCTAATATAGTATTTGTAAATTATCTAAATAGAATCTCGAATTTCTATTTCTATAGAAGCTGTCTGATTTCACTTGCCAAATGGTGATTCAACATAGATTCTACATCTTAGAACCATGCCAATTTTGGAGCAGCTTTGTGATAATGAAACCAACCAGCAAAAAGCATTAAGGCTGCAAATACTAATGCACCAATTGCGGTGCAATACGGGAGCTCCCCTAAGTGTTCCAGTGGGCGGAGTAATCTTATTATTATTAGAAGAACATGAAATTTCACCTTAACGACGAGACCTATTATCATTTTTCGCATGTCCTCGGAAGTTTAGAGTAGGTGAAAATTTGCCCAATTTATGGCCTACCATACGATCTGTTATATAAATAGTTAAATGTTCTTTTCCATTATGGATAGCAATGGTATGGCCAATCATTGTGGGGAACATAGGAGTTTGTCGCTAGGTATTTGACCAAATAGGATCGTCCAGTTCCTATAGAACCTATCACTAAAATACCCCTGAGGGGGGGGGGGTAGGGCTAAGCGGAGCGAAAAGGGTTTCCCATGAAATGTTCTATTAGCTTAATTTTTAGTTGCGAATAAATTCCGAATTTTTTCGGATATTTATTCCAATTGACTATTTCATCGAAAACTTACAGCAGCTTGCCAAACAAAAGCTAAAAGAAAAAAGAGTAAGGGTATTACTGGCATAATATCTACAATTGGATTCAAAAAAGCATAGGCTTCGGGTAATTTTGCCAACAGAAAACTACTTGAATAAAGAGCAGAGTTAATATGAATACAGACCAAACTAAAGATATTAAGCATAACAAACATTTTGTTCTTTAAAATTTGTACAATCTTTATTTATTGTCAAAATCTTTATTGTATATTTTTGTACATATAAAATATATATATTCTAATATATTAATAAAATATAATATTAGAATTATTAAAATAGAAAATATTGCTTTTTATGAATATATATAAAATTTGTCTTCTCCATATTACTATATCTCTAGAGTCAATAATTTTATATGAGGAACTACTGAACTCAATCACTTGCTGCCGTTACTCTTCAGTTTTCTGTTGAGGTCTATCCTGTGGAGGTACTCAAATTGGATCAGTGATCGATTTCTAGGTTTCGCCGTAAACCTAATTGGTTACTTCCAATTACGTAAATCAATAGTTCAAACCGCACTCAAAGGTAGGGCATTTCCCATTTTAATAGGAACTTCTGTACCAGAAACAATGGTATCTCCAATTATAGCCCCTCTGGGGTGTAAAATATATCTTTTCTCACCATCCCCATAGTGTATGAGACAGATGTATGCATTTCGATTAGGGTCGTATTCTATGGTTACGATTCTACCATATATGTCTTTTTCATTCCGGCGAAAATCGATTTTACGGCATAGACGCTTATGACCTCCCCCTCTATGCCCTGCGATAATGATTCCTCTGGCATTACGGCCTTTACCACAACGATGCTGTCCATAGATCAAATTATTTCGTGGATTGGATTTGACTTGACTGTCTACGGCTCCATTGCGTGTGCTCGGGGTAGAAGTTTTGTATAAATGTATCGCCATGCTATTAAGTATTTTGATTTAAGTTCATTTCTTTCTAAGAGGTGGAATAGAATAACCCGGTTGAAGCGTAATGATCATACGTCTGTAATGCATTGTATGTCCCATAATAGGTCGCATTCTTCTACCCTTTACCGGTAGTCGATGACTATTCATAGCTATTACCTTGACACCAAAGAAGAGTTCGGGATTTATTACCACTATAGCTACTTTAGCGGCTCAACCGGTTACTCGAGAATCCCGATTATTCCATTTCCTGATGCTAGCAATGTACAGCGGTCAAATAGGACCTTTTTCTTGTCAAGACATTTTACTTTTTTTCATCATGTGGGAATTGGAATTAATTCCAGTTTATATACTTTTATCCATGTGGGGGGGGGGGGGAAAGAAACGTTTGTATTCAGCTATAAAATTAAAAGTGTATTAGTATTAAAAAAAGTGTATTAGGAATTTGAATTTGTTTATTCGACCTTTTTTAGTACTTTGAAATATTTGGAAATATTAGAAGTATTGTGCAAAGATTCAGAAAAATTAATAATTCTATTTATATGTTCACTCTTTTTTTTTATTAACTGAAGCCTTTACAAAAGAGATAAAACCGACGAATTTATAAAAGTATTGTGCAAAGATAAAGCCTTTACTTCATAGATTTATAGAATCGGTTACTATAACTAATTTACTAAATCGCGCAAAAAACAAAAAACCCAGAAATATTAAGTGATTAGTCGATCTTTTATTACGCGTCACCATGCGACCTCATCATTTCACGCGTGCGCGTCTGCTGCGCGTGCGCATCGTTGATCTCATCCCAAATCCTTTCTTTTCCATGATTTCTCTACTTTGCATGCTTTTCTCTTCATTCCTTTGATCCATTCCTAGCCTTCTAAACCTGAAATCACTAACACACATCAAGGGATCTAGTGGAATCAAAGGTGAATTAAATTTAGCTAATTAAAGGCCTAGAAAGTATGTTTTCGCACTTAAGTACAAATTAGGAGACAATCATGAAACCATGCTATTTCATTGAGTAAATGTGGGTAAAAGGTCATAAAATTCCCCTAAATCAAGCACAAGATAAACCCTAAATATGGGGTTTATCAACCTCCCCACACTTAAACCAAGCATGTCCTCATGCTTAAACCAAGAGAAAGCAAAGGGTATCAACATTTATTCAATGTAAACTAAGTAAATGCAATCTACCTATATGCAACTATCTAAATGGATGCAATTGCTTGGTCAAAATAAATCAATTCTCAAGAAAGCATATATAAGCACAAGGGCCAAAGGCATTAGCCAATCTAATCCACAATTGAATTGAGTTATCAAACATTTTTACAAACTTGCATGAAAAGAGACGATCATAGGTGAAAACATGTAATTGAGCATTAAACCCTCACCGGATGAGTTTGCACTCTATTCGCTCAAGTGTTTGGGGTTGATTCACTCAATTCTCCCCTAATCATGCTTTCCAAGATTTGTTTTTCATCTAACAATCAACATTTATTTCATGCATGCATACAAGTATCATGAGGTCTTTTCATAGGTTGTAATAGGGTTAGGGTCAAGGTAGGATGCATATTTGGTCAAGTGAGCTTGAAATTTGAATCTTTGACGATCAACTTAAACTTCCCACCTAACCTATGACATCCTATACAATTTCAAAGCTAACCTAACTACCCATTTTTCATTTTTTCACATACTCATGCATTTGCTTTTCATTTCACAACTCATATGCATTGATTGTTATTGCTTCACCTTGCTTTGGGCCATTTTGTCCCCTTTTTATTTCTTTTTTTTCTTTTTCTATTTTTCTCTTTTTTTTCCATATTATTTTTCTTTTTTCTTCTTTTCTTTTTATTTTGTTTTTTTTCTCATTTTTCTTTCTTTCAAACTATATACAAGAACATCAATGCATAAGGTCTATACATTTAATCAATACATGAGCATGTACCCAATTCCTAATATTTTCAACAAAAATACAAAACTACCTTTTTATTCAACCAATGTCCCAAGATTTCCCACACTTGAATGTTACACACACACACTAGCCTAAGCTAATCAAAGATCCAAATAAGGACATTTATTGTTTTCTGCTTCAAGGCTTGTAGTGTGCTAAAATTAAGAACAAGGTGGGTTAATCGTAGGCTCAATTTTGGCTAACAATGGAAGATAAAAGGTAAGGCTATTTGGATAAGTGAGCTAAATGAAATGATGGCCTCAATCATATAAATGCATGAATACAAGGAATAATGGACATAAAGAATTAAACAAATCAAAGATTACAATCATAGAAAGAGAATAATGCACACAAGAAGGGAAAATAAGTGGTTATAAGATGTAACCACACCATGAGGCTCAAATCTCACTAGGTTGTGTGTTCTTAGCTCAAAAACATGATCCACAATATATATAAAATTCAAGCAAGTTCAATGAAAAGTTTTCACTCAAATCAATTGGTGCCCTATAGATAGAAATCTTGAAAAATCTCATTATTTTAACTAAGCTTATTGTATATATATGCAAAATATGAAAATGCAACTAGAAATCCTAAAAGTCCTAAAAGTATGAAATGCAAAAGTGTTGGGATTAGAAATTTGTCACCCAAAAATGCCGATTGGTTGGACGACCTCCCCACACTTAAAAGTTTTCACTGTCCTTGGTGCATTCAAAGATGAGCAAGGGGGTACGGCGACTTTCCGGATTGCCACCTTCAGCTGATAGATCAACCGGTTGCTGTGTGTTCTTTCTCTACTTCCACGGTTGCTTATAATGACTCATCCTAAAAATATAAGGTAGGATAGTAAGAGAGGTAAATGTAAAAGCAAGGAAGCATACATTGTTGGAATGAGGTAAATCACTAGAATGGAGTGAGTGAATTAGTGTGACATTAATGACAAATAGGTTTGTGAATTCTAAATTAGGCACCTTTTAGAACACACACTAGCATAAAAAGTGATGTCACAATTACACAAAAAGGAACATGCACTTCATTTATTCTAGTGCGCTTGGGATGCTTTAAACTTGTGGGTGAAACAACTAAACAAGCAATGAAGAAGCATGAAAGCATTCAAGTCGTAAACATATGGATGCATATAATCATGAAACACAATGCATTAAGATAAATGCACAATATCAACCATCAAGAACTTGCCTAATCGAAGCAGAGGATTCAAATTACATGGTGGCCAATTCATGCAATTCAAGAAGAGTTACAAGCTCGAAGGCAATTCTCATCACTTGGTATTCTCAAAAGTTAAGCATGAAGTGCTTAAAACCAAGTCGCAAAATATAACCTCAATCAAGGAATCCAACAAAGATTCTAAACATAATGATGTTAAGATAACATCCTTTTTAGTACTCAGCAGCAATTGATGGTAAACAAGCTTAACAATCTAACACTTACGAAGAAAAATAGAAAGTTAAATGAAAATTAAACTGACTAACTAACTACCTAAATGGTTACAAGTGGTATTTGGAAGTGTTGGAAGAGGGGTAAGAGAAGGGAGGAAGAAAGAAGGGGGAAAGAAATGGAAATAAGAGAAGAAAAGAAATGTGTGAAATAAGGTAGTCCACGCGTATGTGTGCATCACGTGTCTGCGTCGATGGGTTATTTCGAGAGTGACACGTACGCGCCGTGTACGCGTACGCGTGAGTTGGCTTGCGCGAAAGGCACAATGCGGGTGTAGTGTTCGCACAATGCGGGTGTAGTTTTCGCACAACTCTCGGGTTAATGTATGGAGGAATAGAACTTCTACATCCACGCGTACGCGTAGGTGACATGTGCGTGTGGATTGGCTGAAACGCTTGGGGCACGCGTACGCGTGTAGCATGCGTGTGCGTGGATTGATGCTCTGTTTTTCAAAAATTTTCTATGTTTTTGCATCAAACTAAGCATGCCTAACCCCCAAACAGCTACCAAAACACCATAAAACCTTATTTATCATCATAGACTACCAATTAGACTCAACAAACTCAACAAAACATGAAATTAAGCTAATTACCAATATGTACAAAAGAGTAAAATGAAAAGAATTTACCATGGTAGGGTGTCTCCCACCTAGCACTTTTGTTTATTGTCCTTAAGTTGGACTTATGGGGAGCTCCTCATCAAGGTGGCTTGTGCTTGAAGCTATCCTTGAACACCCACCAATGCTTGGCCCTCCATTGTGCCCCAAGATTCCTTATTTGTTGCACCAAGTGTTGATGGAGTTCTTCACAAGCTTGGGGCTCCCAAAATTGATTCTCCTTGTGCGATCCAGGATCCCACACTTTATTTTCACACCCGTCTTGAATTTGATCATTATTAGTCCATCCGGGTGGCATGACTTTAGAATTCTCATTTAAGCGACCAAACATCCTCCTAAACCCAAGCGATCTAGCTCTATACCAACCCTTACAATGCCAACCACTAACCATCTCCCTTTTTCTCTTAAAGCCACAAATATTTCTAAGTTGACCATCCGTCTTAAGCAAATCATATTCAAGTGGGATAATGAAGCTTAGAGATAGGAGGCATACCCACTTGAATGAGAGAATAGATGGTGATGGCTTGGGGAGAGGTGTCTCCAATATCCTCACAAACTCTACTCCCTTGTGGTCTTCCTTGTCAATCTCCACCTCTTCATAAACTTCCTCAATTTCGATCCTTTGTTCATCCATTTCATCTAACTCTTCTCTATCACTTAAATCATAAACGGGAGGTTGACAGAAATCCACCTCCACATTGCCTTCTATCTCATTGGGAGAAGGTTCTTCAAGTTCAAAGGATTCACCACCAAGAGGATTGGATGCATGATCTTCATCACCAAGGAAACTCAATTCTTGCTTCATTCCCTCCAAGTCTTCATTCAAAAATTGTTTTGGAGGTTGTGCACTCTCCTCCTCAACATCAAATTCAATCGTCTTGGAGAGATTTTCTATAATTTTAGCTTCCCATGGCGGTTCCGCATCTCCTAGGTCTTCAACCACTTCTTCTTTTTCTTCAATGATCATAGGCTCCTCCAATTGTTCTAACACTACATAACATTCCTCCTTTTCCACCGGAGTTTCCAATCTCTCTTTCATGCTATGCTCTTCAATTAATTCTCCACATGTGACCATGGGAGTGCTTTGAGTGTTCAAGCATTGGGAGGCTAAAGTGCTTACTACCTTGGTCAAGGTAGCCACAAATTCTAGTGTCTCCCTTTGCATTTTTCCTTGCCCTTGAAGTATAAGGCTAAGGATTTCATCCATTGAGGATTGGGGTGGATAAGAGGGTTCATTGTCTTGGAGAAAGGGTTCATAATAGGAAGGTGGTTCTTCTTGGTAAGGGTATGATGGTGTATATTGAGGTAGTTCTTGGGAGTATTGATATTGGAATGGTGGTTCCATGTATGGCTCATATAGTTCAAAAGATGGTTGGTAGGAGGGATATGAATTAGGGTCATATAGAGATGGTTGGTGAAAAGAGGCTTGTGAGTATGGTTGAGAGTTATGTTGAGGGTATGGCTCATAGGCATATAGTGGTGGTTCTTGAAAGTCACAAGGGGATTCACCATAGCCATTTGATTGGTATGCATCATAGAATGGCTCTTGTTCATAGTCTATTGGTGGAGGTTGTTGCCATGAAGATTGATCATATGCATATGGCTCTTCCCACGTTTGATTGTCCCATCCTTGATACACATCCTCATTGTAGTCCTCATTTCCTACAACATAGTTAGACCCAAACTCATAGCCAAAGTGAGAACTCATGGTAGCAAGAGAAAAGGAAAATAAAATCAAATAAGAAACAAAGAAAACCAAATCCTAAAACTAGAAAGAGCTAACAAAAGCAAACATATTCACACTATTCACATATATACAATAACCAATAACACAACACCATTGTAAATCCCCGACAACGGCGCCATTTTGATGAATGAATTTTTGTGTGGTTTAGAATTCACTAATGAAATCTCGTTGCAATATAGTTTCTAAACCAACACTAATCCTTTCATACAAAAGACTGTTTGTCACAAGTACAAACCCCTAAAATTATAAATCGAAGTATTCAAACCTCGGGTCGTTCTCCCTAGGAATTGCAATAAAGTGTTCTTGTTGTTGGTTATGAGGTATATTTTAGGGTTTTTGAGATAAGAAACAAGAAATATAAATGGCAATGAAAATAAACTAACAACTAACAAAGCTCTTGACAAGGTATGAGAACTAAAAGTCCTATCCTAGCTATCCTCCTCAATTGTGACCACAATTGTCCCTTGCTCCCACTTAGTTAACCTCTAACCATGGAGGAAAGTCAAGTGGATGAATTAACTTGAGTCCACAAGTGCTAGCCTAATCTAGATGAAAGACTAGCTTTAGTGGTATTCAAATCAATTAGCAACTTCTAATTATCAATCAACAAAAGCATTAGATGACTCAAGAGTCACTAATTACCCTACCAAAGCCAAGAGGAGAAAATTCTATACTAAAATCCAACCAAGCATTTCATCAAACACTTAGAAGGCATAAAAGGAAAGTAAAATGAATTAAGCAATTCAATAATAAAGGAACATGAATCATAAATTGCATTAAAATGAAAATAGAAGAAACAAAGTGCATCAACATAAAAGTAGAGAATTATAAGAATTAAATGCTAAACTAGAAAGAGGAAATGTAGAAGAAGAAGAATTACAAAAGAAAAAGTAAATCAAAGCATGAAATTAACCTAGATCTAAGAGATTCTAATCTAGATCTAACCTAATCCTAATCCTAGAGAGAAGAGAGAGCTTCTCTCTCTAAAACTAACTTTTCCTCCAAAAACTAGACTAAAACTAAAATATGAAGTAATGTGTAAAAGTGTGTTGATTCCTCTTCATTCCTTGGGTTAAATAGCATCAGAAGTGAGTTAGATTTGGGCCTGGGAAGCCCAGAATTCGCCCCCAACGGATTCACTTTAAGTGGGTCACGTGCGAACATTGACGCATACGCGTATGTCACGCGTACGCGTCGCTTGAAAATTTTCTATCCACGCGTACGCGTCATGTATGCATACGCGTCGCCATGTGACCTCATCATTTCACGCGTGCGCGTCTGCTGCGCGTGCACGTCGTTGATATCATCCCAAATCCTTGCTTTTCCATGATTTCTCCACTTTGCATACTTTTCTCTTCATTCCTTTGATCCATTCCTAGCCTTCTAAACCTGAAATCACTAACACACACATCAAGACATCTAGTGGAATCAAAGGTGAATTAAATTTAGCTAATTAAGGGTCTAGAAAGCATGTTTTCACACTTAAGTACAAATTAGGAGACAATCATGAAACCATGCTATTTCGTTGAGTAAATGTGGGTAAAAGGTCATAAAATCTCCTAAATCAAGCACAAGATAAATCCTAAATATGGGATTTATCAGTTAGTTAATATTGTTTCTATTGACTCTAATCTCTTGCTAATTCAATTAGTAAGTTGATTAGGACTTTTGGATTGAGATTAACTAGTCTTATTTGACTTTCTCTCATGTGAAGATAACATTATACCTTCTTCCAATATTGGAGATGACTAAATAGGATTAGCTCTTGATAATTATTGTAATATAATTAGTGACTAGGATAGAAAGCCTAGATTCTCAATCCTTTCCATGAATGCCTCTATTTAGCATTTGTTATATTTAGTTGTTTGATTTACTTTCTTACCATTTAATTTCTTGTCCCCTTATTTGCAAACCCCCTTGGATACTATAACCAATAATGTGCATACCTCACTGCAATTCCTTTGAGACATGACCCGAGATCTAATACTCTCGGTATTTTTATTGGTTTGCACTCGTGACAAACAAATTAAACTTTGATTTGAGGATCGATTGTCGGTTTGAGCTATGCTCACAACAAAATTATTTTGTTAAATTCCAAACCGGTATAAATCTTTACATCAAGTTTTTGGCGCCGTTGCCGGAGAATTGCAATGTATACTTGTTATCGGTTATTGTATATATTGTGAATATCTTGATTTTTGGTTTGTCTGTTAGTTTTTGTTAGTTTTAGTATTAGTTTTCTCTTGCTACTATGAATTCTCATCCCTTTGGCTATGAGTTTGGTTCAAGCTATGTTGTAGGAAATGGAAGCTTCAATGAGGATATGCATCAAGGATTTGGGAATCAAAGGTGGGAGGAGCCTCAAGCATATAGACAACCTTCTTGGCAACAACCTCCTCCGGTTTCTTATGGGTACAATCCAACTCCTAATGCATATCAACCTAATGGATGTGGTGACCCTCATTGTGGTTGTCAACCATAACCACCACATGCATATAATTCTTTCCCTCAACATAGCCCTCAACAACCTTACTAACAAGCCCCATACCACCATTCATCTCCATATGACCCTAATTCTTGTCCACCATACCAACCACCTTATGAGCCATATGAACCATATATAGAACCACAACCATTCCAACACAATTACTCCCAAGAACCACCTCGATATACACCATCTCCATACCCTTACCAAGATAAACCACCTTCCAATTATGAACTCTTTTCCCCAAACAATGAATCCTCTCTTCCACCACCTCCTCCAATAGATGAAGCTCTCCAAACATTCTTGCAAGAACAATGAAGAGATATTAGCTCTTATATCCAAAGGCAAGAAGAGAAGCAAAAGGAGATAAAGAAGCTAGAAGTCATGGTTGCTACTATGGCGGAAGCCATTAACCACATGACCTCTCACCTAAGCTCATGCATCCCAAGTACTCCCATTGAAGAATGTGGAGGATCAACCAAGGAGCATAGTGAGGGAGTGAAGTTGAAGCTTCAAGGTGAAGAAGAGGAGTTAGAGCAAGAATCGCAACCAAGGGAGGAAGTTGAGACAATTGAGCCGAAAGGAGTGGTTAAAGATTTAGGAGATGTTGGAAGTCCATGGGAATGTGGAAGTTGTCAAGGAAGAATACAAGGGAGTAGAGTTTGCAAGGACATTGGAGACACCTCTCCCCAAGCCATCACCATCCATCTTTTCCTTCAAGTTGGTAAATCTCTTATCTCTAAGCTTTATTATCCCACTTGAATATGGTTTGCTTAAGACGGATGGGCAACTTAGAGCTCTTTGTTGCTTAAAGAGCAAAAGAGAGATGGTTAGTGGTCGAAAACAGCATTCAAGGTTCATTATGGCTAGATCATCAAGATTGCCATGCAAGGTTTGGTGTAGAGCTAGATTGCTTGGGTCTAGGAAGTTGTTTGGTTGTTTGAGTGAGAATTAGAATTGCTTGCCACCCGGTTGGAATGATGATAATCAACTTAAAGACGGGTGTGAAAACAAGGTTTGGGATCCCGGATCACACAAAGAGGATCAGTTTTGGGAGCTCATGGTTTGTGAAGAACTTCATCCAAGCTTGATGCAAATGACATGGAATGATGGAGCTTATTGGAGATTCAAGCATTGGTGAAAGTTCAAGGATGAATTCAAGCACAAGCCACCTTGATGAGAGCTCCCCATAAGTCCACCTTAAGGACAATAAATAAAAGTGCTAGGTGAGAGACACCCCACCATGGTAACATCTTTTCACTTTTCTCTTTTGTATATATTGGTAAAATTAGTTTAATTTCATGTTTTGTTTAGTTAGTTGAGTTTAATTGGTAGTCTAGTATGTTGAATAAGGTTTTATGGTGTTTTGGTAGCGGTTTGGAATTTTGGAATGCTTGGTTTGGTGCGAGAACTTGGAGAAATTTTGAAAAAATAGAGCACCCAGCCACGCGTACGTTGACCCCAAGTTTTTCGACCACTCACGCGTACGCCTCGCCCACGCGTACGCGTGATGTCCAAATTTTTTAGGGCCAGTACAAAAACCAGAGAGTTGTGTGTGGAGTGAGCTGAAATTGTGCCTCTGGCATAATTTTCACGCGTACGCGTCATTTATCTCTCTCTTCACTCACGCGTGCATGTTGCCGATGCGTACGCATCGCACCTCATTTCTACCATTCACGCGTACGCGTGACATGATGCTTACACGTGACCCCTTCCCTGTTTCACCCACCTTTTTTTTTCTCTTCTTTCCATTTCTTTCCTTCTTCTCTCCTCTCCTCTTTTTTTTCCAACCTTCAACCATCATTCAATACTACCATTCACCATCTACCATTATTTTCTTTAGTTTGTTAGTTGTTAGTTAGTTATTTAGTTAGTTTGATTTATGTGTAATTTTCTATTTTTCATTATAAGTGTTGGATTATTAATCTTGTTTGCTATCTACTGCTGTTGATTACTGATAGGATGTTATCTTAACATCATTTTTCTTAATAGTCATTGTTGGATTCCTTGTTGAGGTTATAATTTGTTACCTGGTTTTGAGTTCTTAATGCTTAATGTTTTTTAGATACCAAGTGTATGACATTGCCTTCAAGCTTACTAAATCTTTTGAATTGCATGTTTTGGCCACCATGTGATTTAAAGCATTTCATTATTATTAGGCAATAATGTATTATCAATACATTTTTTATTAGGTGATGCTTGTTATGATTGATCCTTAGTCACATCACCTATTTCATCCATTGAGATTTTGGAATGGAATTGGATCGAAAGCTTACCTAGTGACATATTTTTGAGCTTTGTAAAGCTTTGTGGACCATGCTTGCTATGTGATTGAGTTTAATCTCTATCTTCTTTTTTCTAAGTTCCATAGCACCCATGTGTTCCACCTCTATGTCACTTAGGTGTTGCAAACAAATTCAATATGTGTCATTGTTTGATGTGTGAGCTCTATATTTCATTTGGTTCACTAAGTTTACTTACACATTAATCAATGTCCATTCATTATCCAATTCACAATTGTTTGATTTTTGCTTGAATACTTTTATACTTCTTTATTCCTTGTTTGGTTGTCTTAACCCACAAGTTTTCTTTGAAGTATTTCAAGCACACTAGAATGAGTGAAGTGTATGCTTTCTTTTGTGTAATTGTGACATAACTCTCTATGCTAATGTGTGTATTCTAAAACCGCATGCAACTTAGAACCCACACACTACTCTTCCTTGATGTCACATTAATTTACTCACTTCATTCTAGTGGTTCTTACCTCATTCTAACAATTTACGCTTCCTTGCTTTTGCATTTTCTCATCTTACTGTGCTATTTTCTATTTTGACTGGGTGAGTCATCATAAGCAAAAATAGAAGTGGAAGAAAGAATATGTAGCAATCGGTTGATCCACCAGCTGAAGGTGGCAATCTCGAAAGTCACCGTACCCCTTGCTCATCTTTGAATGCACCGAGGACGGTGCAAACTTTTAAGTGTGGAGAGGTCATCTGACCGATCGGCATTTTTACGTGACAATTTCTAATCCAACACTTTCGCATTTTATTTTTAGGCCTTCTAGGATTTTTTGTTGCATTTTCTTATTATATATATATATATATATAATAAACTTAGTCAAAATAATAAAATTTTCCAACGATTTTATCTATAGGGCACCCCAATTGATTTGAGTAAATTTTTTTTAGAACTTGCTTGAATTATATATATTATGGAACATGTTTTGAGCTAAGAACACCTAAGCATGTGAGTTTTGAGCCTAATTATGTGGTTATATCATATAACTACTTATTTCCATTCTTGTGTGTATTATTCTCTTTCTATGATTGTAATCTTTGATTTGTTTGATACTTTATGTCCATTATTTTGTGTATGAATGCACTTATATGATTGAGGCCCTCATTTTATTGAGCTCACTTACCCAAATAGCCTCCTTTTATCTTCCATTGTTAGCCAACTTTGAGCCAATGCTAAACCCATTTGTTCTTAATTTTTGCACATTACAAGCCTTAAAGCGAAAAACAATAAATGTCCCTTGTTTGGATCTTTGATTAGCTTAGGCTAGTGAGAGTGTTTATTATTTAATTGTGGGAGAGTTAGGAACATTGGGTAGAGATAAAAGTGTGTTTTTATATTTTTGTCAAAATTTTAGGAATTGGGTACATACTCATGTATTAAATGTTTAAACCATATGCGTTGGTACCTTTGTATATAATTCATCAAAAAGAAAAAAAAAGAGAAAAACAAAAGAAAAATAAAAGAAAAAAATATATAAAAAAAGAAAAAGAAAATAATAAAGAGGGGATAAAATGCCCCAAAGTGAAGTTCAATAATAACCAATGCATATGTGTTGTGATAAAAGAAAAAGAGAATGCATTAGTGTTTGAAAAAGTGAAGAATGGGTAGTTAGGTTTGCATTAGAATTGAAAAGGTTGTTGTAAGTTAGGTGAGAAGTTTAAGTTAATCAAAGATTCAAATTCTAGTCCGCTTAACCAAATACAATCATACCTTGATCCTAACCCCATTACAACCCATGGATAAGTCCTCATGATAAATGTATGCATGTATTGAATAATTGTTGATTGTTAGATGAAAAACAAATATTAGAAAGCATGATTAGGGGAGGATTGAGTGAATCAACCCTATACACTTGAGTGACTAGAGCGGATACACATCCAGTGAGGGTTCGATTGCTCAATTACATGTTTTCACCTATTATCATCTCTTTTCTTGCAAGTTTGTGAACTATTTTTAATAACTCAATTCAATTGTGGATTTGACTTGGTTGTTAATACCTTTAGCCCTCATGTTCATATACGTATTCTTGGGAATTGATTTATTTTGACTAAGTAATTGCATGCATATAGATAGATTGCATGCAAATAGGTTGCATGTAGATAGTTTGCATTGAATAAATGTTGATACCCTTTGTTTCTTTCTTGAGTTTATCATGAGCACATGCTTGGTTTAAGTGTCGAGAGGTTTGATAAACCCCAATTTTGTGGTTTATCTTGTACTTAATTTAGGAGATTTTATTAACTTATCTTACATTTATTTAATGAAATAGCATGCTTTTGTAATTCTCCCTGAATTTGTTCTTAAGAGTGAAAACATACTTTTTAGGCCTTAAAATTGCCAATTTTAATTCACTTTAATTCCATTTGATGTCTTGATATGTTTGTTGAGTGATTTCAGATTCATAAGGCAAGTATCAGATGGAAGAAGTGAAGAGAAAAGCAAGCAAAGTGGAAAATTCATGAAGAAATGAGCATTTGGAATATTCAGAGCAACGCGCACGCATGACAGACGTGCACGCATGAAGAGATGCATCGTCGAAGGCGATGCGTACGCGTGACATGACGCGTACGCGTGACAAGAAAAAGCCAGACGACGCGTATGCGTGAATCATGCGTACGCATCACAACCAGCACGTGACCTCATTAAAGTGAATATGCTGGGGGCAATTTCTGAGCTGCCCAGGCCCAAATCCAACTCATTTATGAGGCTATTTCATGTAGAATTCAAGATGGGTCAAGGGGGGCAGCAATTAGATTAGGTTAGCATCATGTTGTAGGTAGTTTTCTAGAGAGAGAAGCTCCCTCTTCTCTCTGGAATTAGGGTAGAATTAGGTTAGATCTCCTTTTGATTTAGGTTTAATTCTTATTTTCATCTTGTTTTCCTTTCAATTTCTTGTTATTACATCTTTGCTCTCTTAGTTCTTCTTGTTAATTTTCTGTTTTATGTCATTTTTGTGTTGATGAACTCTTGTTGATTTTTATTTTTATTTAATGCAATTTATGTTTATTGTTCCTATATTGTTTAATTGTGTTGTTATTCTTACTTTCCTTGCAATTGGGTAGTAGTAGATTTTGTTATTCTTGCCTTTTTACCATAATTTCCTTTTATGCCTTCCAAGTGTTTGACAAAATGCTTGGTTGGATGTTATAGTAGTTTTTGAGCATTCTTGGCTTGGAAAGAGAAATTAGGCAATCTTGAGTCATTAATACCTAATTTAGATTGATGATCTAGAGTTGTTAGTTAATATTGTTTCCGTTGACTCTAATCTCTTGCTAATTCAAATAGTAAGTTGATTAAGACTTTTGGATTGAGATTAACTAGTCTTATTTGACTTTCTCTTATGTGAAGATAATATTATACCTTCTTCCAATGTTGGAGATGACTAAATAGGATTAGCTCTTGATAATTATTGTAATATAATTAATGACTAGGATAGAAAGTCTAGATTCTCAATCCTTGCCATGAATGCCTCTTTTTAGCATTTGTTATATTTAATTGTTTGATTTACTTTCTTATCATTTAATTTCTTGTCCCCTTATTTGTAAATCTCCTTGGATACTAAAACCAATAATGTGCATACCTCACTGCAATTTCTTTGAGAGACGACCTGAGATCTAATACTTTCGATATTTTTATTGGTTTGCACTCGTGACAAACAAATTAAACTTTGATTTGAGGATTGATCGTCAGTTTGGGCTATGCTCACAACGAAATTATTTTGTTAAATTCTGAACTGGTATAAATCCTCACATCACTACTGCCTCCCTATTTTCCAAGAATTTTTCCTAAAAGAAGGAATTATTATAAGATGCAAAATATATGGAGATTTCAGCATAACAGTGATGAATAAAATCAAGTATTGGCATACCTGAAAAACTATTTCAAATGACTTAATATACATGACATGTTCTTCCATGTAACTTATAGGTTACAAAAATTCTCATAGCAATGATGTTAAAGTTTTAATAAAAGATCTATCACAATTCAGATGTGTAATGTCTAAATCCAAAAACATGAAGGTATAATAAAACTTTTACAACTCAACGAAAAAAATTGTAAAACCTAGAAAAATGATAAATGATTAATTAATAAATTAAATATGAGTAAAGTAGATTAAGAGATTAAAATATATAATTTAGGGAGATAAAATATTTAGAATGTGAATTAAAACATTAATTTTAAAAGTTTTGGTCCAAAATTGGGCCAACGAGCTGAAACAATTGAGTCGGGCCCATGTTGAGCCTAAGCCCAAGGCTTATAAGCCTTACACTTTAACAATTTAGTACCACTACACCCCATTTCATTAGAGAAGCTGAAATAGAGGAGAGAAGAGAGGGAGAGCAAACCCTAACCTTCACCATCTTTAAGTCTCTATAATTTTTGCTACGAAACTCCGATTGAAGAGCTGTTTGCGGCCATGCATTGCTCTCTTCACCATCTTTAATTCTATGTAAATATTGCCATGAGTAAATTCAAAATCTTTACCCAATTTTTTAATTTCTCTACTGTTTTGAGTTTTTGGGTACATGATATTGAAATATTGTAATTTTGGTTCTTTAGGGATACTCTAGCATGGATTTTAAGTGGGTTCCATCCTATATTTGAGTGGTTTTAGGTAAAAAAGCTTTTCTCCTTTGGATTTTTCTAATTCTATGAACCTTAGGTTGAGGAATTGTAATTTTTGTGGTGAATAGCTTGATTGTTGAGTTGATTGTTGTGGGTTCATGCCTTGTTGATTGGTGGAAGGTTGGTTGGCTTGTATTTATGTGAAATTGATTCGAGGACCACTTTGGGGAGGATTTTGGTGAAGGTTGGAATTGCCAGAGAAAGAATTCAAGGGTTTGGAACCGCCATCATTAAGATATGGGTCTTAATTTCGGATAGGCACCATGTACAACTATGCGAAAACTTAGGCTAATCGCTCCTAAGATAGAATTGAAAGGAATTGGTTGATATTGTGTTGATTAGTTGTAATTTTGTTAATGAAGTGGTTAGTGATTGTTATAAATGTGTATATAAATAACTTAAATTGAATATGAGTTGTGGTATGCTTGATTATGATGGATATGGATATGGAAATTTGGTCCAGAGGCTGAGATAGGGTGAGATATCCCCTATATGGTAAGTCACAGTAAGTGATGGATTGCTGTGATTGAATTGATGGTTGATAATTGGTTGGTTGTGAATTTGGATGTATGAGTATCGTGCATGTGGTTGTGAATGGACATAGTTGGTGAAATATGTTAAATGAGTTAGAATTGTTGTGATTAGGTTTGGGATAGTTGAGACTTGATGATTGAGTATCTAGAATGTTTAGAAATGGTATTTGAGTGATTTGAACTAAGTTGGACTTGAGAATTTGTCAAAATGAGCATTGTGCAATATTTGGTAAAAACAGAACTTTGACCAACTTCAGCGCGCCATAACTTAGTGCTCGAAACTTGGATTTGTGTAAAATCTATCTTAAATTGAAGCTATTGAAAAGAGCTTCAAAATGGTTTAAGAATGACGTAGGGAAATTGTCGGTTCGGAATTTTCACAAAAATAATCTCGTCGAAGTATAGATCCAAACCAACAATTAACCCTCAATCAAAGTTTAATTTTGTTTGTCACTTAAGTCAAACCAATAAAAACCAAGAGTATTTATGAGGGTGGTGATTGCTTCATGATTTGACCATGGTTCTTTTTTTGCCATGCTTCAAAAGCATAGCGATAGAGAACAACAGGCACGCTTTTGAAGTGTGGCGACATAGTTTCGTTATCGTGACATTTTTAAAGGGTGCCCATTTCCTCTAACTCTTTCGGTACGCTTTAAAAGCTTGACCACAAAGTAAAAAGAAAATTAGGTTTTCCATCTTTAAAACAATGAGTTCAGAGCTACATTATGCATACACACAACAAAGAGCCCTACGCTTTCTTTTCTTCGAAACACACATTCCTTCGAAGCAATGGCCTGAAAATATTCGAAGAACCCTAACAAACACTCTCATCGCCGGCGCTCAGCCTCTCTCCTCTATCGCAATGCCTCCATCGGCGCTTCCTTTCCTGGTGCTCCTGCCGTCGCTGCTCCTTTCGTCTCTCCTGTACGTATTAAACCCCTAACCCTCCTTTGGCGGTGACTCCCTTTGGCAAGGCCTCCCTCCTCGGTGCTCACTCTCTTTTGCAAATCCACCATCGACGCACCCTTGCCACCGCTCCCTTCCGTCGCTGTGAACCCCTAACCTTTCGGTGCCCAATTACGGAGTTGTGCTGTGCATGGTGCTAATGAACGCCGTGGAGGTGCAGGATAAGGAAGGTCATGCACTGGGAATCGCACTTTACAGTCTGGTGTTCTCTTGGATCAAGCACGGCTGCTCCCCCAATGCTTACTACCACTTCATCTTGTGTCTTCCTCCTCCTTCTTCTTTGCAGAAATCCAAGCTTCGAATAGCTCCATCTTTCTTTCGCGGTTCTCCTGATTCACTAGTACTTCATCTATTATCTCTATAATAAGTTTCTTCAATTCTGTCTTTTTGCTTCTGTGCTTTGATGAGACAGGAATTGTGCTATTTTTTACAGATAAATAGTGGGTTTGTAATATCAGTAATCATTTTCAGAAAGGACTTCATAAGATTGTACTTTTATTTTAATTTTAAAAAAGAAATACAAAATCTAGCTTGGATTCACCACTAGTTTTCTTCGCTCTTGTCGCTGGTTCTACTTGCCGTCACTGCTGGCTCGTGAGTCGCCATTGTCTGCTCACCTTCTAGTTTTGGCTTATCCAACGGCTTGGTGAGGGTGAGTTACCTGCTCCCCTGCTTGTGTTTAGATTCTTCATTACTTAGTTAATTAATTTGTTGTATTAGTAGTTACTTGATTCGGGGTTTTACATTTTAGATAATTAGTTTGTTTATTGATTTTTAATGGATGATTTAGTAATTAGGTTTTAAATTTAGATTTTTAATTTAGTTTGTTTATTGATCGACAAAACATTTAGAGGGAGGGAATTTGTAATGCTGAATTGAACACCCAATAATTGTTGAAGTTATCTCAGTTATTGATATTTGTTGTTATGACTCTTCTTTCTTGAAACATTGACACTACCAACCATTGACTAAGGAGACCTACATTGTGATGATGCATTTGGAATTTTCAAAACAAGTGTAATTACAATAGGTGTAGGAGCAATTGCTGCATTTGAAACACTAATAATTAGTTGGTATACAAATTCATTGTAAATTCATTAAGTCTATCACTATTTTTTCTTTTTGAAAAATTCTATGATGTGAATTGAATAAAATGTCCACAGTACGGATCATGTGTGGTTTGCTTCCTTGGATAACGATTCTCGTTTTGTTGGTCCAAGCTGAACTTTATATGCAAACTTTTCTGTTTCATTTTTTTGTTAAATGACTTTTCTTCTGTATTTATAGTTTTTGTTTATTTCTCTTTGGATCTTCTGTATTTAATGTTTTTTACCAGAGTCCTTATTCAGTTCGTGCACAACTTTTGTTGATTTACTTTCCTATTGATGATCTTGAGATTTTTTAATCCGAACAAGACCGCTGGATGTTGTTATGTAGCAGATGTGGTGTATCTTATGGTGCTTGCATCCAAGTAGTTTGGCTTTTGAGCTTTTAATAGAAGAGTACTTTAAATAAGCATTTTCTACTTGGAGCACTAAATCTTCATTAAGGCACTAACTGAACCATAAAGAACAACCGGTAGTGGTCAAATGCACAATCATGTGCATGATATTCTTTTTTTTTTTTTTTGAAAGACTATGTGAGACTTAATTGTATTTTTCTTTATTTCAAATATCAATTTTGTAAAACCCGGGTAATTAATGAATAATTGACTCACAAATTAAAATTTATTCTAGAAAATTAGAAATGTGATTTTTATGGTTTAATATGATAGAGAAAATTAAAACGAAAATTTTGACACTAATTTTAAAGAAATTGGCCCAAGATTAGGCCGAACAGGTCGAACCGGGCCCAAACCGGACATGTGGGCCCAGCCCATTCACATTAAATGAATGAGCTTAGCTCCTTCTCTCCCCATTTGGCAAGATGAACACGTTGAAACAGCCATGGGAGAAGGATGAAGAAGCAAACCCTTGGTTTGATTTAAAGTGCCATAACTTTTGATCTGGAGCTCCGATCGCCGCACCATTTGCAGCCACGCGATCGCGGCATCGAGCTCTACAAAGCTCACAAATTTGTTCTTGAGGTAAGCCACGAATCCCTCTCTGAATTTCCAGCCCTTAATCTCAAAAATTTAGTGGGTAAAGTGTTGAGATTTTTGAGTTTTGATGTTATAGGATCCAATTAGCTTGAAGGAAAAGCTTCTTCCTACCTCTTTGATCCTTGGGCTTAGTAAGATTCTCAATCCTAAGTGAAATGCTTGAAGTGTTGTGTTTAGTTATTGAGTTGTTATGTTTTGGATGTGATATTGTGGAATAAGTAGTGTGTATATGTATATTGGAGCGTGATTGATGGTTTTGGAAAGCTTTGGAGTGGAGCTATAAGCTTGAAAATCTGTTGGTAAGGTTTTGGAACCTTGAAAGTTGAAATTTGAAAGTTTTCCAGGTTGAGAGGGGAATTGGCCAAGGTATAGTTTCAGTTTCCTGTATCTAAAATATAATGTAATGTGAAAACTTAGGCTAGTGACCCTAGGATAGGGATTAGATTATTGGTGTTGATGATTGGCTCGAAAATGATAATTATGCATTTGGCTAATATCCTTGCAGGTTATGAATTTGGTGTTCTTGTTGATGGTTGTATGAATTGTTCATGACATAGATTAGGTGTGTATAATGATTGGTGAATTTGTAGTTGATAATGTATTTGATAAGGATATTTAATGACTTGTATTGAGTGTTGTGAATTGGAAATATTGGGTTGGAGTTTGATGACAATAGAGTCTTGGTTGGATGTGGATATAATGTGGGAGTTGATTATATGGATTGGAAATGTTTGATGTTGAATGGCTGAGTTTTGGTTGGTTTAAAAGGATTTTGGAAGTTTTGTGTTTTGAAATTTGGAGGTTTTGCAAGTTTAATGAAAATTGTGATTTTAGTTCAATGGCTTAGCAGCTTTTTAGGTTTCTGCTAAGTCCGCGTACATGTGATGCCTGCGAGACGCGACCAATGGCTACTGCCTTAAGGTTTCGCGTACGCATGGTGTGGGTCACGTACGCGAGAATAGTATTTTTGAGGTTGCGTACGTGACCACCTGACTCGCGACGTAAGCAAACGATTCGGGTTGATAAGTTCGCATACACGACCCAGTGATGCATACACGAGAAGTCCAGCTTGGACAGGGTGCGTACACAAGAAGGAACATGTGATGTGAGCATATGCTAATGCCTATGCTCCTCGCATACGCGAGCAAGAGGCCGCGTACGCGAGCCCCTGTTTCTCAACAACTATGCTTTCTGATTTTATGCATTCCTCCAGTGTTCAAAACTCTGTTTTCTCTTGTTTAAAGCCTAATGGGTGGTTAGAGGATTATGAACCTTAGTGAGGGCTGTGAGAAAGGTAACTTGTGAATGAAGAAAAAGGGAAATCTATGATAATCATGATTGATTATAGCATGAGTTGTTGAGGAGGATGGTGGGAGTGCTGTGTATGATATGAGCCGAATGGCTGTATGTGATGATGGATTATGGCTGGTTATGAATTATGATTATAAGTCAGATGGCTGAGATAAATGTTTATTTATGGCTGAGTATGAATGCATATATGCTGATTAATTGATATTGTGATTGTTGCACTTCCACCTATCTGAGATACGAGTTTCCCTGGGTGAAAGCAGTGGCTAGCCACCACGTGCTCTAGGTTGAGACTCGATACTCTGCTGACCCTATGTCGTAAGTGTGGCCGGACACTGTAAAAGTTCCAGATGAGCTCACCCCCGTGAATAAACACCAGTGTGGGTGTTGTGTATATGTATGTTGATAATTATGATTGAGTATAACTCGAGTTGGGGATGCGCGGCAGAAGGACAGTCCAATGGTTAGCTACCAGGACTTGCCAGGTTGGCTTTATAACTGACAAATGAGACTCATCAGCCACTAGGATAGGCATACATCATATGCATTATATGTGATTTGTTTGGAGTGCCTAATTGACTGCATAACTACGTACTATTTGTTTAACTGCTGTATCTGCTTCCTATTTGTGAATTTCCTTGCTTGATATAATTGTGTTTGCGATATCAAATTACTGGTGGCGGTTGGGAGGTTTGAAGGATTTGGAAAGGAGAGATTTAGTTAGACTGAAGATCCTTAGTTAGTTGCCTATTTTCATTTCTCCTGGCTTAGTTATGTTTATATGCTTTAATTATGAATTGGGAGTTCTAGGATTGCCTTCGGCTTTCCCAGGACATTATATGTTAGATATTTGGGCATTTTTACCATGTTAAGAACCTCCGGTCCTCACCCATGCATATTTTGTGGTTTTTAGAAGAAGGACGTGAAGCTCCTCGCTGAGGCATGTTGGAGACTTCTGTTTTAGCGAAGATCCTTAGCTTCCAGGACTTTATTTTGGTTTTATGTACTTACTTAGATACTTATTATCTCCACTGTTTACATGTAGTCTGTATCAACTCCTCTTAGAGGTTATTTTGCAGACTCAGGTTTTGTAACTCTGTATTTTGGGTTTTCTTTTGGGTTGTTCCTATATATCTATATATGTATAACTATGTGCTCGGATCAGTTACCTTCGCGAACCGAGACCTGAGATTTGCTAGTTGTATCTTGGCACTCTATTATACATATATCCGTGTCGGCTTACTTTATCTGCTTTGTTTACGTTATCGATCGGAGTGTTGCGCTCTTCAATTTAACGGTTTTGATTTACCCATTTTTCTTCAAAGGCTCCTAGTTATACATATTTTTCACATAACTATGTATACTAAACTTTATTTTTAGAGGTCGTAATACCTCACGACCTCTGTTTTATGACTTAAGCATAAGACTCTGTGTGGTAGGGTGTTATATTATGGTATCAGAGCAATTCGTTCCAGTAGAGCCTGAGGGACGGACTGACTATGCTTCTGTGCATTCTCTCTATGTGTATTTATGTGCTATTAGGATATGTGATTGATATAACTGGCATAAATGTTCATGATCATGCATTTGGGACTTTGAAGCACTAGACTTCTGATATTGAGACTGATCAACTCGATATCGATTGTTTGGTGTGTATAGGAACCAGATGGTGCCTCGTGGACACGGTCGAGGCCGTGGGAGAGGTTATAGTAGTACTCAGGGACTGGAAACAAACATGAATAACCCAGTGGACGTCATGGCTACGTTAGAGAATATGGCTGCAGCTATGCAGGCCACTGCTGAGGCGTTGGGACAGCAGATGAACAACAACGGTAATGGGGGAAACGTCAGAAATGGGCCAATGACGCTGTCAGCATTTCTGAAGGTTAACCTGCCGGTGTTTAAAGGATCCACAATCCGACTGAAGCTGATACCTGGTTTCAGGCCATGGAACGAGCACTGCAAGCACAGCAGGTGCCTGAGGAACAGTGTGTCGAGTTTGCTATCTATCAGCTCATTGGGGAAGCGCTACATTGGTGGCAAGCTACACGATGTCTTCTGCAGCAGGGTGATGACCCTATTTCCTGGGATGCTTTCCAAGTTGAATTTTATAAGAAGTACTTCCTGAACTCTGTTAGGACAGTGAAGGAACTTGAGTTACTACAGCTGAATCAGGGTTCCATGTCCATTTTTGAATACACCAACAAATTTGGGGAACTGTGCAGATTTTCTCGTGTTTGTCAGGGACCTCCTGAATACTTTGAGGAATGGAAGTGTATTAAGTACGAAGGAGGTCTATGGAGCGACATTTTCAGTTCAGTAGGGCCAATGGAGATCAGGACTTTCTCCGAGTTGGTAAATAAGAGCAGAGTGGCCGAAGACTGTGTGAAAAGGACGGCGGCAAAGAAAGGAAGTCACAGGGGGCCCTTTCAACAGAACCAAGGAAGGAGCTTTTCTCCTAGAGGTTAGCCTTTCAAGGGTGAAAGCTTTGCACCATAGCAGACTCAGGGTCAGGCTAGTTTCAGAAGGCCTAACAATAACAACTTTCAAGGGAGAAGGTTTGGGAAGCAACCTCTGAATGAGAAAGCTTGTGCTAGATGTGAGAGTCATCATCCAGGTGCTCCATGTAAAGCCAGTTGGGGCTTGTGTTACTCATGTAGGAAGGCGGGGCACAAAGCCTCAAACTATCCAGAGAAGCAGAGACAGGGTATTGGAAGAGCACAGTAGCCTGGTCGGGTGTTCACTACCTTGACTGTAGGTGCCGAAGAGTCCGATACACTTATCCGAGGTAAATGTGAAATGACTGGTCAAACTTTAAATGCTCTATTTGATTTGGGAGCAACTCATTCATTCATTGCATTTGAAAAGGTTAGCGAGTTAGGATTGAAAAGTGTGGTTTTGGGTTATGATCTGAAGGTGTATAATGCCACTCATGAAGCCATGGTGACTTGGTTAGGATGTACGCAAGTTTTATTTAGGGTTAAGCAACGTAATTTTATCCATGATTTAATTTGCTTGCCGATGACCATTTTTGATCTTATCTTGGGGTTGGTTTGGTTGTCTAAAAACCATGTTTTGTTGGATTGCTTTGAGAAATCGTTGTATTTCATGCTAGAAGGATTAGAAGGGTCGGTTATAGTGAATGGCTGTTATTTAAACTATGTCGTAGTAAATTGTTTGGGACAGGAGTGTCAGGGTGTTATGTTGTTGGCTACGAGTGTGTCGGGTGAGGAACAAAGTTTAGAGAAAGTTCCGGTTGCTTGTGAATTTCCTTAAGTGTTTCTGAACGACATTGACGAATTCCCTCCTGCCCGGGAGGTTGAATTTGCAATTGAGTTGGTACCTAGAACGGGGCCAATCCCGATTGCCCCTTACAGAATGTCACCTTTAGAAATGGCCGAGCTCAAGGCTTAGTTGGAAAATTTAATGAGTAAACGCTTTATCCGCCCTAGTGTTTCTCCATGGGGAGCGCCGGTGTTACTTGTGAAGAAGAAAGACGAGAGTACGCGTCTCTGTGTAGACTACAGGTAACTGAACAAGGTCACAATAAAGAATAAGTACCCGCTGCCGAGGATTGACGATCTCATGTATCAGTTACAAGGAGTCAGAGTTTTCTCTAAGATTGATTTGCGATATGGTTATCACCAAATAAGGGTGAGAGATGAGAACATCCCTAAGACCACTTTCAGGACTCGTTATGGTCATTACGAGTACACTGTAATGTCTTTTGGGTTAACGAATGCTCCTGCAGTATTTATGGACTATATGAACAGAAATTTTTGCCCATTTTTGGATAAGTTCGTTGTCGTCTTTATTGATGATATACTAATTTATTCTAAGACCGAGGAGGAGCATGCGGAGTACTTAAGAGCTATGTTGTAGATTCTGAAGGAAAGAAAACTCTATGTAAAACTATCTAAGTCTGAATTCTGAAAGAGCGAGGTGAAGTTTCTTGGCCATGTAGTGAGTAAGCAAGGGATAGTAGTAGATCCTTCTAAAGTGGAAGCAGTGATAGATTGGGGGCAACCGACCTCAGTAATTGAGATAAGGAATTTTCTGGGCTTAGCTGGCTATTATCGGAGATTTATCAAAGGCTTTTCTCAGATGGCTTTGCCATTGACAAAGTTTACCTGCAAGGATGCACCGTTTGTTTGGACTTCTGAATGCGAAGACAGTTTTCAAGAGTTGAAGCAAAAGTTGACCACTGTACCGGTGTTGGTGTTACCTGAGCCGGATGAACCATTTGAGGTGTACTGTGATGCCTCACTAAAGGGTCTGGGGTTCATGCTGATGCAGCACCGGAATGTGGTGGCGTATGCCTCGCGGCAGTTGGACCTCATGAAGTTAATTACCCGACGCACGACTTGGAACTCGCTGCAGTTGTGTTTGCGCTAAAGGTGTGGAGGCTTTACCTTTATGGGGTTAAATTCTGAGTTTTCTCTTATCACAAGAGTTTGAAGTATCTCTTTGATCAAAAAGAGCATAATATGCGGCAGAGGAGACGGATGGAGTTGCTAAAAGACTATGACTTTGAACTGAGCTACCATCTGAGAAAGGCGAATGTTGTGTGGTGCGCGTGTACGCAAAACCCACACTATTTCGTATAACAGCAGCAGTACCAGCAAGTGCACTGGGTCATCCAAGTAATATCTGAGCGAGTCAGGGTCGATCCTACGAGGATTGTGGCTTGAAGCAAGCTATGGTTGTCTTACAGGTCTTAGTCAGGTGGAATCAGAAGTTGGATTAAGAAGTTAGCTATTAGGAATTATATGATGGGAATAGAGTTGAGAGTTGGAGTTGCTTTATCTATCTGAAGTAACTTTGGTACTACTGTCTTCTTTGCTTGTGAATGATCTTCTTCTATGGCAGGCTATAAGTGATTAAAGCCATTGCCCATCGTCATTGATCTCTTCTGCTATAGGTTGAACACGGCCGAGGCCATTGGCCGTGGTTACTCAATCTGACAAAGGGTGAAGCGCATAACAGTCCATTCTCTTGGCGATCCTACTCAAAACGCCACAGAAAATGTTGAATCTTCCGGATCAGAGAACGCTGCTTCTTTGGGTTCTAGCCTATACCACGGAGACCCTAATCTCCCCGGAAATCAGCTGAACTGGTGTCTTGAGAAGTTCCCAACGAAATTGAGGATTAACCGTCTGAGAGATGTATAAACATAGCTGTTAGCTCGTGCTTTTCTTCCAGGTACTCTCACGAACCCAAGTAGACGTGGGTGTTTGTCATGCATGTTCATCTTAATGTGATGAATAGAGCCAATTTGTCAGATTGTCCTGTTCATCATGATGAAGATTGGATACACATCTTAGAGATAGATCAAACACGGATCGAAGAAGAAACAATAGTATTTTTATTAATTCATAGGACTCAGCAGGGCTCCTCCCCTTAACCTAGGAGGTTTAGAAACTCATACTGAAGGTAAAAAAGATGGAAAAATGTGAATATGGCAGACCTCCCTCCATGGAAGGTGTAAAAGGTTCTAAAATCTCCTGAATTACATAAATAAGATCCCTTAAATACTAAACAGATGACTAGTAAAGGTAAAATAGTCTATTTAGTGCTAAAATCTACTTCTGAGGCCCACTTGGTCAGTGTTTGGGATGAACTTTAATGAGATCGACGTGCTATGAGGATCCTTGGGCGTGGAACACCAGCTAGGGGGTCCTCTTTGGGCCTTTGGACGCTGGGCTCTGCTCTTTGGGCGCTGGACACCTAGAAGGGGGCAGGAGGCTGGCGTTGGACGCCAGTTTTGGGCCTTTTAATCTGAAGAAAAGTATAGACTATTATATATTGCTGGAAAGCTCTAGAAGTCAGCTTTCGATAGACATTGAGAGCACTCTATTTGAGCTTCTATAGCTCCAGAAAAGCTATTCCGAATGCAGGTAGGTCAGATATGGACAGCATCTGCAGTGCTTTCTCTGTCTCTGAATCAGACTTCTGCTCCAGCTCCTCAATTTCAGCCAGAAAATATGTAAAATTGCCCAAAAATACAAAAACTCATGGTAGAATCCAAAAATGTTATTTTAACACTAAAACCTATAAAAACTTAATAAAAACTAAATAAAAACTACTAAAAACTATATGAAAGTGATGCCAAAAAGCGTGTAAAATATCCGCTCATCACAACACCAAACTTAAGCTATTGCTTGTCCCCACACAACTAAAAACATAGTAGGATAGAAAAGAAAATTAAGATACAATAAATTTCTAAGTTTGAAATGAAGCTTAGTTAAGATTAGATGAGCGGGACTTATTAGCTTTTTGCTTCTGAATAGTTTTGGCATCTCACTATCCATTGAAACTCAGAGATGTTGGCATCTTTAGGAACTTAGAAACCAGATGATATTACTGATTCTTTAGTTAAGCTTAATTTGATTCTTGAACGCAGCTTTTGGAGTCTTGGCCGTGACCCTAAGCACTCTGTTTTCTAGTATTACCACCAGATATATTCATGCAACAGACACTTTACCTGGGTGAACCTTTTCAGATTGTGACTCTGCTTTGCTAGAGTCCCCAGATAGAATGTCCAGAGTTCTTAAGCACACTCTTTTTGCTTTGGACCACGACTTTAACCGCTTAGTCTCAAGCTTTTCACTTGACACCTTCACGCCACAAGCACATGGTTAGGGACAACTTGGTTTAGCCGATTAGGCCAAGATTTTATTACTTTGGGCCCTCCTAACAATTAATGCTCAAAACCTTGGGTCATTTTACCCTTGCCTTTTGGTTTAAAGGGTTTACTGGCTTTTTCAATCTGCCATCCTTTTCCTGCATTTTTTGGGCAGAAATGGATTTTTTCTTTTATATATTTTTTTATTTTTTGCCATTTTTTCTTCTGCATGCATATATATATATATATATATATATATATATATATATATATATATATATATATATTCATGCAAACTTTTTCTTTTTCTTTTTGCTGCTTTTTCTTGTTTCAAGAATCAATTTATGAATTTTTCAGATCACCAATAATACTTTTCTTTTTTTCTTATTCTTTCAAAAGCCAACATTCTAAAGTTTCAACTTCAAATATGAACTGTTTATTTCATACATTCAGAAAATAAAAGCAAATGACACCACATCAAACTAATTAAACTAATCTTATTTTAATCTTGAAATTCATGCATCTCTCAATTCTTTTCAGATAAAAATTTTTATTTAAGCAAGGTGAGAGATATATGGAACATTTTACATCTTTAAGACATCAAATATAAATGATCATGCAACTAGGACAAGAAAAAAGATAAATAAACAGATAGAAAACAGAAAAATAACAGGAAAAGAGTAAAAGAGAACGAATCCACCTGAATGATGGTGGCCAGTGCTCCTCCTTGAGGATCCCATGTAGTGCTTGATCTCTTCTATGTCACTCTTTTGTCTTTGTTTAGGCGGCTACACAGGCTCATGTGCATGCTCTCTAGTTTGCTCCATCCTCTTCTTCTATACTTAAGAGTGGTAGAAGCCACAAAGTAGAGCTTTTGCAACACCAAACTTAAGAGTTTTGCTCGTCCTCGAGCAAAGTAGAGTAGAAAAAAGTGGGGTAGGTGGAGCTTTTCTGGGACCTACATGTCTTGAGAGGCTGGGAAATCCAGTTTTCTTGCTTTTCTGCATTGGCGTTTGAAAGCCCAGGGGCTACTCCCTGGCTGGCGTGCAACGCCAGCAATGCTCCCCTCTTAGGGCGTTGAATGCCCAGGAGGGCTTCCTCGCTGGTGTTCAACTTTAACACTCCACTTGGAGTGTTCTGTTTTCACTGTTGTGAAATCTGTCTCTTGACTGATGCACATGATCATGACTCTAACAACTAAAAGAAAAACAAAAAATAAAAATAAAATAAAAGGTTGAGTAAATTTGGGTTTCCTCCCAACAAGTGCTCTTTTAAAGTCATTAGCTTGACCTTCAGCTCCTTAAGGAGGTGAGTAAGGGCTCAGATTTTTGCCTCTCAGTGAATTTTCTGCCTGTCCTCTCATGAATGAGCTCTACATGCTCTAGAGATAAGACATGGTTCACTGTATGTGGTAGGACTAGATTCTTAGTGAAGACAACTCTCATGCTAGGTGAGAGGCCTTCAGTTGGGACCTTCTTGTCCTTCCAACCTTTAGGTACTTTCTTTTTAGTACCTTTGTGCTTAGAGCTTGTTGAGGGCTACCCAACAGCAAACATAGAATTGATGTCTAGGGGCTCTGCAGAGCTCTGCACAGAAAGAGAGGGTTTGCACACTAGGTGTTGTACTGTTATCTCTCTTTTAGAGGGAGAATTGGGATGAGGTATCTTGAATAAGATGTGATTCTCTCCTAACTTTAGGGTTAGTTCTCCCTTAGCCACATCAATGATAGTATTAGCTGTGGCTAGGAAAGGTCTTCCAAGAATGACACATTCATCCTCATCCTCTCCTATGTCCAAGACAATAAGATTTGCAGGGATGTAGTGGTTTTCAACTTTAACCAAAACATCCTCCACTAAGCCATATGGCTTCTTCATGGTCTTGTCTGCCATCTCTAAAGAGATGTGTGCAGCTCGTACCTCAACGATTCCCAACTTCTCCATTACAGAGAGCGGCATGAGGTTAGTGCTTGACCCTAGATTGGAGTACCGCACAAAGACGCGTGCGCGTGGATGATGCGTACACGTGACACGCCAAAATGACCAGCGACTCGTATGCGTGACTGACGCGTACGCATGACATGCGCGATCTGCAAAAATAATAGAAAATACTGGAGGCGATTTTGGGCCGAGTTTTGACCCAGTTTTCGGTTCAGAAACACAGACTAGAGCCAGGGAACGTGCAGAGACTCAATACACATTCTCATTAGCATACTTTTAGGTTTTTAGATCTGAATCTAGAGAAAAAATTACTCTTCCTCTAGGTTTTCTTTACATTCATAGTTTATTAGTTTATTGCTTTTGCTTTGGATATTGAAGAGTCATCACCTCCGTTGAAGATACTATTCTAGTTTGTTTCCTTACTCTTTTATTTATTCCATATTCTTAATTCTTGTTTAGAGTTACAATTGGATTATTTTCATGGATTGTTAATGTAAAGGATTACTTTTATTTTTAATTAAATTACAGTTATTGTCTATCATGCCTTTCTTTTATTCCCTTTTTAATTCTATGCAAGTAATTCCCATGTTCATGGAGTAGACTCCCAACTTGACATGGGGATTGATTAAGAAGAGACACTTGAGTTGGAATGCTCAAGTGATTAGTTAAATTGGAAGTTGTTGGCTAATTCTGTATTTACTAACGCTAGACCTTCCCAAGGAAGAGGACTAGGATTTGCGAATAAGAGTTAGCTCAATCACTTGACTTTCCTTTATTTAGTAAGGGTTAACTAAGTGAAAACAACAACCTCTTTATACTACACTTGAGAAGATTCCAAGAAGGATAGAACTTCCGATTAATCATTCCCCCAGTCAAGGCTTTTTATTTAAAATATTATAAATCTCTTTTAATTTTCACTGCTTTAATTTACAATTATTTATTTACCCATTGCCCAAACTCAAAATCACCCAGAAACTCCTGATTAATAACTTAGCACCCTTTGTAGCAACTCGTTGGGAGACGACCTGGGACTCATACTCCCAGTATTTTTATTCTAAATTTTTGTGACAACCTTTCTAAATTGATGAGGCGGATTTTTGCTGGTTAAGGGCTATACTTGCAACGCTGTTCTTATATTATAATCTCTTAATTGGCCGACTTCCACCACACGTCAATTTTTGGCGCCGTTGCCTGGAAGTTGCAATTGTGTGCTAAATTATTAATTAGTGTACATATTTTTATTTTATTTGCATATTTTATTTTATTTTATTACCATGAGCTGTATATTTCTTTCATTGAATGACGCGTTCACTGCCTGATCCGAGCTTAGCTGCATTTGATCCTGAAATTGAAAGAACTCTTTCACGTATTAGGCGAGCTCGGCGTCGGTTAGCCTCTGAGGGTGGTGAAGTGATTGTTATCGATTCACCAGTCTCATCTGGGGGCGAATCTGAACCGCCATCTGAGGAAGAAATAAGCTCCTTTACTACTGATTCAGTTGATTCACGTGCAGATAACATGGCAGCACCTAGGAGGATTACTCTCTAGAAAGCTGGAGCCCCAGATTTTACACTGCAACCGTATCAAGTAAATCATCCAACTCTGGCTGCAGATTTTGAACTAAAGACTGCACTAATCAACTTGATGCCCAAGTTTCATGGCTTACCTGCTCAGGAGCCCATCAAGCACCTTAAGGATTTCCAGACAGCCTGTTCTACTTTTAGGCGTCATGGTGCAAATGAAACTTCTATTCTGTTAACCGCCTTCCCATTTTCTCTTGAGGGAAAGGCGAGGGAGTGGTACTACTCCCAACCTGAAGCAACTGCCACCAACTGGGATACGCTCAGGAGAGAATTCTTGGAAAAATACTTTCCAGCTGAAGTTACAGATAGATTGAGAAAAGAGATTTCCTGTATTATTCAGGGTTAATTAGAAACTCTCTATGAGTACTAGGAGTGCTTTAAGAATCTTTTGGACGCATGCCCCCACTACATGATTGACAAGTTGGTATTGATCAGCTACTTCACTTAAGGCATGAAGTCTCGGGATAAAACTACACTAGATGGTGCTAGTAATGGTTCTCTGAAAAAGTATAAGACCGCAGATGAAGCATGGCAACTGATCAGCGACTTAGTTGAGTCCACTAGAAATCATAGGCAGAGGAACAGCCACTCAAAGACTGTTGCAGAGGTTTCATCTAGCAATGAGACTACTGCCATTACACAAGCTATATGTGAAATGACCAACCTACTGAAGCAGATGCAGTTGAATCAACAACAACAACAGTCTCCCCCACCACAACAAAGCCAACAGCTGGTGCCCCAAAGAGTATGCGGAATATGTGCTGATTATAGTCATTATATTGATGAGTGCCCGTAGCTCCTCATAACTTCTATGACCGCCCGAAACAAGGATACAATCAATAAGGCGGGAATTATAACCAAGGGTGGCAGGACAACTCTATCCAGGGTTGGAGAGATAATTCCAACCATGGTTGGAGGAACAACTATAACAGAGGAGGCAGAGAAAACAATAGAAATCAGAGGTGGAATTACAATAACAGACAGCAGAATCAGAACCAGTCTCACAGAGCACCTCACCTTAGGCAGTCCCAAGGACCCCAGCACAACCAACAACATGCCCCGCAGATCACTTATCCCCCTTCCTCATCAAATGACGAGATGCTTCGTTCTCTTGTACAAGGACAACAAGACATACAGACTACACTGAACTCTACCCTAAATGGTCTGAATGCCACTTTACAAGCTCTCATCTCCCGGATAGATTCATTACCTGCTTCCACCAACCAGCCTTCAAACTCCAGTGGAATTCCTTCTCAACCCTTACCCAATCCTAAGGGTGGCATCAATGCCATCACTTTGAGGTGCGGTGGTGGTGGTTGCAGAGGAGGGAGGTGGTTGCAGAGAAGAGAAGAAGAAGAGGGGTATGGGGGCACGACGTGTAGGGTTTCGCGTGAAGGGGGTTAGTATTTTTGAATCCACGCAAATGCATGGAGCACGCGATCGCATGACTAGGGTGAAATGGGTTTGACGCGGTCACGTGATTGACACAATCGCGTGGGTTGGGTAAAAGATGAGTGATGCGGACGCGTGAGGCACGCGACCGCATCGCTGTAAATTGTGCTAGACAAACACTTCCAACGTCGTTTCAGCGCAACTCTCTATCTTCATTTAGGGGGCCATAATATCCACGCGACGCGGACGCTTCGCTCACGCTTTCACGTGGGATGAGTATTTTGTGAGTGACGCATTCGCGTCAGGGACGCAAACACGTGGGCCGTTTTGTGCTAAACGCACACCAGCCGCGTGATTCCAGCCCAACTTTCTGGGCGTTAGATCTTTACGCCGATTTCCTTCTCATGCCCACGCGTGGCCTGCGCGCTCGCGTGGGGTGATCTCTCTTTTTTTTAATGCAATTATGCAGTATGCAATATGCAGTGCTAATGTAGATGCTATGAATGCTTCCAGGTTCAATGAAAATAAAATAAAATAAAAACAAACAACACGAAATAAAATTGAAAAAGAGAAACGATCATACCATGGTGGGTTGTCTCCCACCAAGCACTTTTAGTTAAAGTCCTTAAGTTGGACATTTGATGAGATTCCTGTTATGGTGGCTTGTGCTTAAATTCATCCAGAAATCTCTACCAATGTTTGGAATGCCAACAGCCTCCGGGGTCCCAAACTAGGCATGTAAAGCTTTTGAGCAGCTTCAAACAGATTCTCAGGCTCCCGGGGTGACGAATGTCAGAATAGATTCCAAGATCCCAATCTTTGCTTTTAAATCCGCCTTTGTCTTGATCTATCTTCTTCCATCCGGGCAGTTTAGAAATTGTATTCTCACCAAGATGACCAAACGCCTTCCGAGACCCATTCAATTGAACTTGATACCAATCCTTGCACCTCGAATTGAAGCGTGGAACCTTATTGAATCTTGCACACCAGCTCTGAGTACGAGCCATTTCCCTCTTACTCTTAAAGCCGCAGAAAGCTCTAAGCTGGCCATCTGTTTCAAGCAAACCATATTCAAGTGGAAAAGTAAAGATAAAGGTTAAGGATTGTACCCACTTGAAGCTTGTATTAGGTGGTGATGGCCTTGGGATAGGTGTTTCCAGTGGTTCTGTAAGCTCTACTCCCTTGTATTCTTCTATGAATTCCTCCACTTCCTTGCAAAATTCTTCAACTGCAACTGTGTCCTGATCAAAGTCTTCTATGTCTTCCTCGTCACTCAAGTCATAAGTTGGAGGTTGAGAGAAATCTACCTCGACATCATCTTCGTATTCACTTGGATAAGGTTCTTCAGGCTCAAGGAATTCAGTTGCGAATGTAAGTTCGTGACTAGGAGAGCTTGATTCATGATCATTACTGCCTATGGAATCAACTTCTTGGTCTGTTTCGCCCAATTTTTCACAAGGTGTATGCCTTGGAGGTTGTGCACTATCCTCCTTGGCATCAAATTCGAACTTCTCGGCGGAATCCTTTATAGTTCTCGATTCCCATGGAGGTTCAGCATCTCCTAAATCTTCAACCACTTCTTCCTCTACAACTATTATGGCTTCCTCCACTTGTTCCAATACAAAGCCATGCTCCTCATTGTCCACCAAAGTTTCTAGTGTCTCCTTCATGCTACGCTCTTCTTTTGATTCTCCACATGTAGCCATGGGGGTACTCTGAGTGCTCAGATGTTGGGAAGCTAATTTATTTACTACCTCAGTTAAGGCAGTAGTGAGTTCCAGTACTTTTCTTTGCATCTTGGCTTGCCCTTGAAGAAGAACACGAAGTTTGTCATCCATTGGAGGTTGGGGTGGATATGAGGGTTCATTGGTTGGGAGAGAGGGCTCATAATACAGAGGAGGTTCTTCTTGATAAGGATATGGGGATGGTGAATGTTGCGATGGTGGTTCTTGGGAGTAATTAGATTGGAATTGTGGTGGATAAGGGTCATACGGTGGTGAATGGTGAAAAGAAACTTGTGAGTGTGGTGGTTCAAAGCTATGTTGGGAGGGTGGTTCATAAGCATAGGGTGGAACTTGCTGGTAACTACAAAGGGATCCACCGTATCTATTGCCTTGGCATGCATTGTAGAATGGTCATCGTCTGTGATACTGTGGAGGGTGTTGTTGCCTAAAGGGTTGATCAAGTCCTCGTGGCTCCATCCATCTTTGGCTGTTCTGACCTTGATGCATATTCCTGCTATAGCTTTCATTCCCTTCAACAATATTAGAACCAAACTCAAAGCGAGAGTGGTGAGAATTCATGGTAGCTAATAAGAATTAGAAATGACAACAGAAACAAATAAACAAGCAAAAGAAAAATATTTACAATAACAAATAATAAGGCACACGTTTGCAATTCCCCGGCAACGACGCCATTTTGAAGAAGCAAAACTCTCGTGCGATCTAGAATTTTCGCAAATAAATTCCTGTTGTAAGTATAGCTTCTAGACCGACAAGAATTCCTTTCCTACAAAAGTTTTGGTTGTCACAAGTAACAAACCCAATAAAATTGATAACTGAGTATTTAAACCTCGGGTTGTCTTCTCAAGGAATTGCAGGGAGGTATGACTTATTATTAGCTATGAAAAAGGTAGAATTTTGGGTTTTAAAAGGTTTGAACAAGGAAAATAAATTGCAGGAATTAATAAATTAATAACTAATAAAACTCTTGGCAAGGTACGAAAATTTGGAAGTCCTATCCTAGTTATCCTTATCGATGGTGATGAGAATTGAGTTTTAATCCCACTTAGTTAACCTTTACTAAAGCAAAAGAAAGTCAAGTGGACTAATTAGTTTGATCCTCAAGTCCTAGTCAATTCCTAAGAAAGGACTAGAGTTAGTGGAATTCAATTCAATTAGCAAAAATAACAATTATCAATCACGATGAGTTTGATAACTCAAGAGTCTCCAATTAATCAATTAAAGCCAAGAATATAAAAAGCTAAATAAGAATCATAAATCTGAAATACCTCAATTTATATTAAATAAGGAAAATCCTAACATGAATGGTTCGTAAGCCAATTTGGCAACATAAGTAATCAACAAATAAAAGCATTAAAGTATCTGAAAGTAAAAGAGAAATATAAAGTAAAAGGAATATTGAACCTGTGACTGAAGATGAATTGAACTAAACTAATAGAAATCCTAAAATCCTAAATCCTAAGAGAGAGGAGAGAGCCTCTCTCTCTAAAAACTACATCTAAATTATGAAAAGTGAATAATGGAAGGCCTCCTTATAAATGGATGCATTCTCCCACTTTATAATCTCTAATATGTGTTTTCTGGACTTAGATCTGGGCCAAAAAGGGTTTCAGAAATTGTTGGGGGCATTTTCTGCAGTTTCTGCATGTGGCGTCTGTCACGCGTCCGCGTGGGTCACGCGATCGCATCATCTGGAAGTTTTCCTTGCCACTCGTTCGCTTCAGTCATGTGTACGCGTCATTTGTATTCTGCTCAAGGCACGCATCCGCGTCAGTCACGCGTTCGCGTCGTTGCCTTTTCGCGCTAGGCACGCGGCCGCGTCGTCCATGCGTTCGCGTCGCTGCCCCTTTTCTTCAAAACTCCATTTTTGTGCTTTCCTTCCAATTTCATATGTTTCCTTTCTGTCCTCTAAGCCATTCCTGTCTTGGGGAATCTGAGAATACTTAACACACAAATCATGACATCGAATGGTAATAAAGGGTGATTAAAATTAATATTTTTAAAGCATAGGAAACATGCTTTTCACATATATCATATAATAAGGAAGGAAAAGTAAAACCATGCAATTTACATGAATAAGTGAGTGAAGGATTGAATAAATCACTTAAATTGAGCACAAAATACATCATAAAATATGGGTTTATCAAATTCATAGAGAGTTTGCATTGTGATGAGTGGATAATTTATACGCTTTTTAGCATTGTTTTTAGGTACTTTTTAGTATGTTTTAGTTACTTTTTGTTATATTTTTATTATTTTTTAAATAAAAATCACATTTATGGACTTTACTATGAGTTTGTGTGTTTTTCTGTGATTTCAGATATTTTCTGGCTAAAACTGAGGGACCTGAGCAAAAATCTGATTTAGAGGCTGAAAAAGGACTGCAGATGCTATTGGATTCTGACCTCCCTGCACTCGAAATGGATTTTCTCGAGATACAGAAGCCCAATTGGTGCACTCTCAATTGCGTTTGGAAAGTGGACATCTTGGGCTTTCCAGTAATATATAATAGTCCATACTTTGCCCGAGTTTTGATAACGCAAACTGGCGTTTAAACGCCAACTTTCTACCCTATTCTGGCGTTAAACGCCAGAACTGGCATAAAAGCTGGACTTAAACGCCCAAACTGGCACCAGAGCTGGCATTTAACTCCAAGAAAAGTCTCTACTTATGAATGCTTCAACGCTCAGCCCAAGCACACACCAAGTGGGCCCGGAAGTGGCTTTCTGCATCATTTACTTATTTCTGTAAACCCTAGGTTACTAGTTCATTATAAATAGGACCTCTTGCTATTGTATTTTTATCTTTAGATCATTTTTGAGACTATCTTTTCACGTTTTGGGGGCTGGCCATTTGGCCATGCCTGGACCTTCATCACTTTTGTATTTTTAACGGTGGAGTTTGATGACAAGTCATCTTAGCCTAGTTTCACTAGCCTTTTTCTTTTGTTTTCAAGTGAATTATGCACTTTCTTGAGCCACAAGCAAGCCAATTGGGTAGATTTTCATGTTTCCTTTGATTTAATCAACCATAGATAAATTAATGCAATTTCATGAGGATTTATGCTATAATTGCCACATATTATGAAAGAATGACAATCTCATGATTTTGAGCATAGCTTTGATGTGTTTGGTTGATTAATGATAGGTGAAGAAAGCTTGGAGGAAGGTTGAAGCAAGAAGGAATGGCTAGGAGCAAGAGAGAACAAAAAGTTTGAGCAAAAGTTTGCCTCAAACTTTAGCTCAAACTTTCGGAATAAGTGAAAACACCCCAGGGAACAAAAAGCTTGAGCAAAAGTTTGCCTCAAACTTTAGCTCAAACTTTTGGGAAAAAAGCTTGCGCCAACGTTTGCCTCAAACTTTTTGGCAAACGTTGGCATCACAAATCAACACCCTGGAGACAAAAAGTTTGCGCCAAAGTTTGCCTCAAACTTTTTGGCAAACGTTGGCGCCATGAGTGTACATAAGGGGGCCAACGTTTGAGCAAAAGTTTGACCCCAAACTTTAGCTCAAACGTTGGTAGCAGCAAGAATGGGGTTGCTGATGTAAAAAGTTTGAGTAAAAGTTTGCCTCAAACTTTTACTCAAACTTTTACTCAAACTTTTATAATTTCCAACCCGGTTCACTTCGGTTCTTTCTCCAACTCTAAGAGCAATCAACCAAGGCCTCTATCAACCCAATTCCATCAAGAGCAAAGGCCCAATTCAAAGCTTGAAGACCATTTGAAGAAAGTGTATAAATAGCTTAGGATTTAAGTTTTTGAGGGAGCTTTTTCTTTTAGTTTTCATAGAGAGTTTTCGGAGAGCTTTTCTTTTCGGTTTTGATTGGGTAGATTGGTAGAGAGCTCACCTTTATATTCTAGCATTGTTGTTTTAGAATTTAAGAGAATTGGGGAGGAGAATTGATCTCTCTTCTTCCTTATTCTTGCTTGAACACTCTTTACTTTTCTTGCTTTGGATCTTGGGTGGAGAATTGAAGAAATTCTGTTTCAATCTCACCTTGGGATCTTGTTTAATTTTCCGCATCATTGAATTTCAGTTTCTGTTAATTGCTTCTTCTTCTACTTTCTCTGAAATTTACATTTCTTCATTTCCTTTGCAATTGCTTTTGTTGGATCTAGGAAGGCATTGAGATCTAGACTTGGTTATCTAGTCTCTTGAGTCCTGAGATCTAAATCTCCATTTTCAATTTCTCTGTTTACTGCTTTTCAAGCTCTTTTATATTTCTGTTTTAGATCCGATTCAACCCAAGGCACCTTCCACTCTTCTGTGTGTTGAATTTTACTTTTCCTTGTTTAATTTCTGCAAATCCAATTCCCAATTCCCTTTACAATTCAAGCCATTTACATTTCTTGCACTCTAAGATTCTGCAATTTACATTTCTTGCGTTCTAAGTTTTGGCCATTTAATTTCTTGCCCTTTAAGAGTCAGCACTTTAAGTTTCAGTTCTCTTTAATTTCATGCAAATTACCCATTCCCTTTACTTTCCATGCAATTTAAATTCTGCAAATCAGAAATCCCTCAACCAAATCTTGATTCGCTTGACTAAATCAACCACTAAACTAAAATTGCTCAATCCTTCAATCCCTGTGGGATCGACCTCACTCCCGTGAGTTTTATTACTTGATGCGACCCAGTATACTTGCCGGTGAGTTTTGTGTCGGATCATTTTTCGCACATCAGAGTTTCTACACCCCATAGATTAAGGTGTGGAGCTCTGCTGTTGCTCATGAATTAATGCAAAGTACTATTATTTTTCTATTCAATTCAAGCTTATTCTTATTTTAAGATATTCACTCGTACTTCAACCTGATGAATGTGATGATCCGTGACACTCATCATCATTCTCACCTATGAACGCATGCCTGACAACCACTTCCGTTTTATCTGCAATAGCTTGAGTGTGTACCTCTTAGCCTCCTGGTTCACGACGCATGGTTGCCTCTCCAGACAACAGAGCCCTTCATTCCGTGAGATCAGAGTCTTCGTGGTATAAGCTAGAATCAATTGGCAGCATTCTTGAGATCTGGAAAGTCTAAACCTTGTCTGTGGTATTCCGAGTAGGATTTGGGATGGGATGACTGTGACGAGCTTCAAACTCACGAGTGTTGGGCATAGTGACAGACGCAAAAGGATCAATGGATCCTATTCCAACATGAGTGAGAACCGATAGATGATTAGCCCTATGTAACCCGTAGCCAGACCATTTTCACTGAGAGGACGGACGGTAGCCATTAACAACGGTGATCCCCCAACATACAGCTTGCCATGGAAGGGAGTACGCATGATTGGATGAAGGCAATAGGAAAGCAGAGGTTCAGAAGCAACAAGCATCTCCATACGCTTATCTGAAATCCTACCAATGAATTACATAAGTATTTCTATCTTATTTTCTGTTTTAATTATATTTCAATTATCAGAACCTCATAACTATTTGAATTCGCCTGACTGAGATTTACAAGGATGACCATAGCTTGCTTCAAGCCGACAATCTCCGTAGGATCGACCCTTACTCATGTAAGGTATTACTTGGACGACCCAGTGCACTTGTTGGTCAGCTGCACGAAGTTGTGAGAAAAGTGTGAGATCACGATTCCGTGTACCAAGTTTTTGGTGCCGTTGCCGAGGATTGTTCGAGTTCGGACAACTGACGGTTCATCTTGTTGCTCAGATTAGGTAATTTTATTTTATTTTTTTAATCTTTTTATTTTCGAAAAATTTCAAAAAAAAAAATAAAATAATAAATATTTGTTTTCTAAAAATTCATCAGAATTTTTAATGAATTCTAGAGTTTCATGATGATCTGTTGAAGTCTGGCTGGCTGTGAAGCCATGTCTAATCTTTTGGATCGAGGTTTCAACTTATCATCACAAGAGCTTGTTGATTTCTATCAATCTTGCTGTTGAATGTAATGATCTACTAAAGCTTGGCTGGCCATTGGCCATGTCTAGTATTTTGGACTGAAGCTTTCACTGAAAGCTTGGCTGGCTAGTAAGCCATGTCTAATTCCTGGACCGGAGTTTTAGACTAACATTGCATGATTCCTGGAATTCTCATTAAGAATTTTGAATTCCTTATTTTCTTTTTCCAAATAATTTTCGAAAAATACAAAATTTTTTTATAAAATCATAAAAACCAAAAATTTTGTGTTTTTTGTTTGAGTCTAGTGTCTATTTTTAAGTTTGGTGTCTTGCATTTTTTTATTTTTTATTTTTTGCATTTTTCGAATATATGCATTATGTTCTTCATTGATCTTCAAGTTGTTCTTGATGATTTTCTTGGGTCTGATCTTTAAATTCTCTTGTTTTGTGTCTTTTGTTGTTTTTCAAGTGTATTCTCAATTTGTTAGTATCTCTAATATGAAAATATCTAAGTTTGGTGTCTTGCATGCATTGTTTATCTGATCTTAGTTTTCCATGATTAGTTTCATTTGGTTGTTGTTCTCTCTCATCATTAAAAATTCAAAAAGATTTTCAAAATTATGTCTTTTCAAGTCAATAATATAGAGAATTGAAGATTCAGAACATACAGCAGAGGAATTACAGAGAAAAAGCTGGGCGTTCAAAACGCCCAGTGTGAAAGGAAAACTGGCGTTTAAACGCCAGCCAGGGTACCTGGCTGGGAGTTAAACGCCCAAAAGGGTAGTATTTTGGGCGTTAAATGCCAGAATGGATACCATTCTGGGCGTTTAACGCCAAGACAACACAAGGGAGGTAAGTTAGTTTTTAATTCAAATCTTTTTCGAATCTTCATACTTTTTCAAAATCAAATCTTTTTCAAATCATATCTTTTTCAATTTCCTTCTTAATATTTTCAAAAATTTTAAAATTTGATTTTCAAAATCTTTCTCTTATTTTTATTTCATAATTTTTTAAATTAATGCTAACAATTGATTATTTGATTCAAAAATTTCAAGTTTATTACTTCCTTGTTAAGAAAGGGTCAAAATTTGAATTTTAGAATCATATCTTTTAAATTTTTTGTTAGCCAAGTCATTAATTTTAAAATCAAATCTTTTTAAATTGTTTTTCAATCATATATTCTCAATCATATCTTCTCAATCACATCTTTTTCAAAATAGTTTTCAATCATATCTTTTTATTACTGATTTCAAAATCTTCTTCAAAATCACCTAACCACTTTCTCACTTTTAATTTCCGAAAAACCATCAACCACTTTTTCAATTTTTTTTAATTATTTTAAAATTTTCAGTTTTATTTAAAAATTTGTTTTCGAAAATTTCCCCCCTCCTCACCTTCTATTTAAGGACTAACACTCCTCCCCAATTAGCAATTCGGACTCTCTCTCCTTCTTCATATGTTCGAATTCTTATCTACCTACCTCATCCCTCAATTCCTGTTTTCCTCTGACACCTTAAGGAATCTCTGTACTGTGACATAGAGGATTCCTATTATTTTTTGTTCTCTTCTTTTTATATGAGCAAGAGCAAGGATAAGATTATTCTTGTTGAAGCTGATCTGGAATCTGAAAGGACCTTGAAGAGGAAGCTAAGAGAAGCTAAAGCACAACACTCTGGAAAGGACCTGACAGAATTTTTCGAAAAAGAAGAAGACATGGCCGAACCAAACAACAATGGTGGAAATGCAAGGAAGATGCTTGGTGACTTTATTGCACCCTCTTCTGACTTCTGTGGAAGGAGCATCTTAATTCCTGCAATTGGATCAAACAACTTTGAGCTTAAGCCTCAATTAGTTTCTTTGATGCAATAGAATTGCAAGTTTCATGGACTTCCATTGGAAGATCCTCATCAATTTTTAGCTGAATTCTTGCAAATCTGTGACACTGTTAAGACCAATGGGGTTAATCCTGAGGTCTACAGACTTATGCTTTTTTTTCTTTGTTGTAAGAGACAGAGCTAGGACATGGTTGGACTCACAACCTAAAGAAAGCCTGAACTCTTGGGAAAAGCTGGTCAATGCCTTCTTGGAAAAGTTCTTCCCACCTTAAAAATTGAGTAAGCTTAGAGTGAAAGTCCAGACATTCAGACAGAAGGAAGGCGAATCCCTCTATGAAGCTTGGGAAAGATACAAGCAGTTGATCAGAAGGTGTCCTTCTGGCATTCTTTTAGAATGGAGCATCATATGCATATTCTATGATGGTCTGTCTGAACTGTCCAAGATGTCATTGGACAACTCTGCTGGTGGATCTCTTCATCTGAAGAAGACGCCTGAAGAAGCCCAGGAACTCATTAAAATGGTTGCAAATAACCAGTTCATGTACACTTCTGAAAGGAATTCTGTGAATAATGGGACAACTCAGAAGAAAGGAGTTCTTGAGATTGATACTCTAAATGCAATATTGGCTCAGAACAAAATATTGACTCAGCAAGTCAATATGATTTCTCAGAGTCTGTCTGAAATGCAAGCTGCAACAGGCAGTACTAAGGAGGCTTCCCCTGTAGGAGAAGCTTATGACCCTGAGAATCCTGGAATGGAAGAGGTGAATTACATGGGAGAATCCTATGGAAACACCTATAATCCTTCATGGAGGAATCATCCTAATCTCTCATGGAAGGATCAACAGAAGCCCAATCAAGGCTTCAATAATAATAATGGTGGAAAAAACAGGTTTGGCAATAGCAAACCTTTTCCATCATCTTCTCAGCAACAGACAGAGAATGCTAAGCAGAGCCACTCTGACTTAGCAACTGTAGTCTCTGATCTATCTAAGACCACTCTCAGTTTCATGACTGAAACAAGATCCTCCATTAGAAATTTGGAGGCACAAGTGGGTCAGCTGAGTAAGAAAATCACTGAAATTCCTCCTAGCACTCTCCCAAGCAATACAGAAGAAAATCCCAAGAGAGAGTGCAAGGCCATAACCATGACCAACATGGCCAAACCTGGAGAGAGCAAGGAGGACGTGATTCCCAGTGAGAAAAACCTCATGGGATGTCCTCTGAACGAAAAGAAGTTCCCCTTTGAAGAACCAAGGGATTTTGAGGCCATACAGAGACCATAGAGATTCCATTGTACCTACTTCTGCCATTCATGAGCTCTGATGAGTATTCTTCCTCTGAAGAGGATGAAGACATTGTTGAAGAGTAAGTTGCTCAGTATCTAGGAGCAATCATGAAGTTGAATGCCAAGTTATTTGGTAATAAGACTCGGGAGGATGAATCCCCCTTGCTCACCAATGAACTGAATGACTTGATTAGGCAGACATTACCTCAGAAGAAACCGGATCCCGAAAAATTCTTAATACCTTGTACCATAGGCGCCATGACCTTTGAGAAAGGCTCTGTGTGACCTTGGGTCAAGTATAAACCTCATGCCCCTCTCTGTAATGGAGAAACTAGGGATCCTTGAGGTGCAAGCTGTAAGAATCTCACTAGAGATGGCAGACAATTCAAGGAAACAGGCTTATGGACTTGTAGAGGATGTCTTGGTAAAAGTTGAAGGCCTTTACATCCCTGCTGACTTCATAATCCTGGACACTAGGAAGAATAAGGATGAATCCATCATCCATGGCAGACCCTTCCTAGCCACAGCAAAAGCTGTGATTGATATTGACAGAGGAGAGTTGGTCCTTCAAGTGAATAAGGACTACCTTGTGTTTAAAGCTAAAGAATCTCCTTCTGTACACATAGAGAAGAAGCATGACAAGCTTCTCTCAATGCAGAGTCAAACAGAGCCCCCACATTCAAACTCTAAGTTTGGTGTTGGGAGGCCATCATCATGCTCTGAGTATCTGTGAGGCTCCATGAGAGCCCACTGTCAAGCTACTAACATGAAAGAAGCACTTGTTGGGAGGCAACTCAATTTTTACTTATCTATGTTAAATTTCTATTGCTATTTTATGTTTTCCTTAGGTTGATGATCATGTGGAGTCACAAAAATAATTGCAAAAATCAAAGCAAAATCAAAAACAACATTAAAAATAGCACACCCTGGAGGAGGAGCTTACTAGCGTTTAAACGCCAGTAAGTGTAGCAGAATGGGCGTTAAACGCCTAGTCTGGCACCATTCTGGGCGTTCAACGCCAGAAAAGGGCACCAAGTTGGCGTTTAACGCCAGAAAGGGGAGAAAAGTTGGTGTTTAATGCCAGAAAGGGAAGAAAAGCTGGCGTTAAATGCCAAAAATGGGCAGCAACCTGGCGTTTAACGCCAGGATTGGCACTCCAAGGGGCATTTACACGCCAAAATGGTGCAGGGATGAGAAATCCTTGATACCTCAGGATCTGTGGACCCCACAGGATCCCCACCTACCTCAACTCTCTCTCTCTCTTCTTCACACCTTCCCATAACACCTTTCCCAGAAATACCCCTCACCAATCACCTCCACTCCTCTTCCCCAATCACCTCACAATTCAAATTCAAATCCTTTCCCTCCCAAACCCAACCCCTAATACACGAACCCTACCCCTCTCTCCACTCTTATATAAATCCCTCATCCCTCCTTCATTTCCACACATCATAAACACTCCTTTCCCCCTTTGGCCGAACCAATCACACCTTTCCATCTCATCTATTTTCTTCTTCTTCTCCTTCCTTCTTTCTTCTTTTTTCTCGAGGACGAGCAAACCTTCTAAGTTTGGTGTGGTAAAAGCATTACTTTTTATTTTTCCATAACCATTTATGGCTCCTAAAGCCAGAGAAACCTCTAGAAAGGGGAAATGGAAGGAAAAAGCTTCCTCCTCTGAGTCATGGGAGATGGAGAGATTCATCTCAAAGGTCCATCAAGACCACTTCTATGAAGTTGTGGACAAGAAGAAGGTGATCCCTGAGGTCCCTTTCATGCTCAAAAGGAATGAATATCCGGAGATCCGACATGAGATTTGAAAAAGAGGTTGGGAAGTTCTCACCAACCCCATTCAATAAGTCGGAATCTTAATGGTTCAAGAGTTCTATGCTAATGCATGGGTCACCAAAAACCATGATCAAAGTGTGAACCTGAACCTAAAGAATTGGCTTAAAATGGTTCGGGAGAAATACTTAGATTTCAGTCCAGAAAATGTAAGGTTGGCATTCAACTTGCCAATAATGCAAGGAGATGCACGCCCCTACACTAGAAGGGTCAACTTTGATCAAAGGTTGGACCAAGTCCCCATGGACATATGTGTGGAAGGAGCTCAGTGGAAAAGAGACTCCAAAGGCAAGTTGGTTCAACTAAGAAGGCTTGACCTCAAACCTGTGGCTAGGAAATGGTTGGAGTTTATCCAACGCTCTATAATTCCTACTAGCAACCAGTCTGAAGTTACAATAGACCGAGCTATCATGATCCATAGCATCATGATTGGAGAGGAAGTAGAAGTTCATGAGATCATATCCCTAGAACTCTACAAAGTGGCTGACAAAACCTCCACTTTGGCAAGGTTAGCCTTCCCTCATCTCATCTGTCACCTATGCAATTTAGCTGGAGTTGTCATAGAAGAAGACATCCTCATTGAAGAGGACAAGACCATCACTAAAAAGAGGATGGAGCAAATGAGAGAGCCCACTTATAGACTTCAACAAGAGCATGAGTAAGTCCCTCATCAAGAAATCCTTGAGATGCCTCAAGGGATGCATTTTCCTCCACACAACTATTGGGAGTAAATCAACACCTCTTTAGGAAATTTGAGTTCCAATATGGAGCAACTAAAAATGGAGTACCAAGAGCACTCTATTATTCCTCATGAAATTAGAGAGGATCAAATAGCCATGAGGGAAGAGCAACAAAGGCAAGGAAGAGACACAGAGGAGCTCAAGCGTTCCATTGGATCTTCAAGAGGAAGAACAAGTCGCCATCACTAAGGTGGACCCGTTCTTTAATTTCCTTGTTCTTTATTTTCTGTTTTTCATTTCCTATGCTTTATGTTCTATCTATGTTTGTGTCTTTATTATATGATCATTAGTGTCTAGCGTCTATGCCTTAAAGCTATGAATGTCCTATGAATCCATCACCTTTCTTAAATGAAAAATGTTTTTTGAAAAAAGAGAAGTACATGAATTTCGAATTTTAAAATAGTTTAATTATTTTGATGTGGTGGCAATACTTTTTGTTTTTCTGAATGAATGCTTGAACAGTGCATATTTTTGAATTTGTTGTTTATGAATGTTAAAATTGTTGGCTCTTGAAAGAATAATGAAAAAGGAGAAATGTTATTGATAATCTGAAAAATCATAAAATTGATTCTTGAAGCAAGAAAAAGCAGTGAAAAAGCTTGCGAAAAAAAAGTGGTGAAAAAATTAAGGAAAGAAAAAGAAAAAGCAAGCAGAAAAAGCCAGTAACCCTTTAAACCAAAAGGCAAGGGTAGAAAAAGGATCCAAGGCTTTGAGCATTAATAGATAGGAGGGCCTAAAGGAATAAAATTCTGGCCTAAGCGGCTAAACCAAGTTGTCCCTAACCATGTGCTTGTGGCGTGAAGGTGTCAAGTGAACAGCTTGAGACTGAGCGGTTAAAGTCGTGGTCCAAAGCAAAAAGAGTGTGCTTAAGAGCTCTGAACACCTCTAACTAGGGACTCTAGCAAAGCTGAGTCACAATCTGAAAAGGTTCACCCAGTCATGTGTCTGTGGCATTTATGTATCCGGTGGTAATACTGGAAAACAAAATGCTTAGGGTCACGGCCAAGACTCATCAAGCAACTGTGTTCAAGAATCAACATACTGAACTAGGAGAATCAATAACACTATCTGAATTTTGAGTTCCTATAGATGCCAATCATTATGAGCTTCAAAGGATAAAGTGAGATGCCAAAACTGTTCAGAAGCAAAAAGCTACTAGCCCCGCTCATCTAATTAAAACCAATCTTTATAGATGTTTTCAGAATTTATTGCATATTCTCTTCTTTTTATCCTACTCTATTTTTAGTTGCTTGGGGACAAGCAACAATTTAAGTTTGGTGTTGTGATGAGCGGATAATTTATACGCTTTTTGGCATTGTTTTTAGGTAGTTTTTAGTATGTTTTAGTTACTTTTTATTATATTTTTATTAGTTTTTAAATAAAAATCATATTTCTGGACTTTACTATAAGTTTGTGTATTTTTTTGTGATTTCAGGTATTTTCTGGCTGAAATTGAGGGACCTGAGCAAAAATCTGATTTAGAGGCTGAAAAAGGACTGCAGATGCTGTTGGATTCTGACCTCCCTGCACTCGAAATGGATTTTCTCGAGCTACAGAAGCCAAATTGGCGCGCTCTCAATTTTGTTGGAAAGTAGACATCCTGGGCTTTCTAGCAATATATAATAGTCCATACTTTGCCCGAGTTTTGATAACGCAAACTGGCGTTTAAACGCCAGCTTTCTACCATATTCTGGCGTTAAACGCGAGAACTGGCATAAAAGTTGGAGTTAAACGCCCAAACTGGCACCAGAGCTGGCGTTTAACTCCAAAAAAAGTCTCTACATATGAAAGCTTCAATGCTCAGCCCAAGCACACACCAAGTGGGCCCGGAAGTGGATTTCTGCATCATTTACTTATTTTTGTAAACCCTAGGTTACTAGTTCATTATAAATAGGACCTCTTGCTATTGTATTTTTATCTTTAGATCATTTTTGAGACTATCTTTTCACATTTTGAGGGCTGGCCATTCGGCCATGCTTGGACATTCATCACTTTTGTATTTTCAACGGTGGAGTTTCTACACCACATAGATTAAGGTGTGGAGCTCTGTTGTTCCTCATGAATTAATACAAAGTACTATTGTTTTTCTATTCAATTCAAGCTTATTCTTATTCTAAGATATTCTCTCGCACTTCAACCTGATGAATATGATGATCCGTGACACTCATCATCATTCTCACCTATGAACGCGTGCGTGACAACCACTTCCATTCTATCTGCAATAGCTTGAGTGTGTATCTCTTAGCCTTCTAGTTCACGACGCATGGTTGCTTCTCCTGACAACAGAGCCCTCTATTCCGTGAGATCAGAGTCTTCGTGGTATAAGCTAGAATCAATTAGCAGCATTCTTGAGATCCGGAAAGTCTAAACCTTGTCTGTGGTATTCCGAGTAGGATCTGGGATGGGATTACTGTGACGAGCTTCAAACTCGCGAGTGTTGGGCGTAGTGACAGACACAAAAGGATCAATGGATCCTATTCCAACATGAGTGAGAATCGACAGATGATTAGCCCTACGTAACCCGTAGCCAGACCATTTTCACTGAGAGGACGGACGGTAGCCATTGACAACGGTGATCCCCAACATACAGCTTGCCATGGAAGGGAGTACGCATGATTGGATGAAGGCAATAGGAAAGCAGAGGTTCAGAAGCAACAAGCATCTCTATACGCTTATCTGAAATCCTACCAATGAATTACATAAGTATTTCTATCTTATTTTCTGTTTTAATTATATTTCAATTATTAGAACCTCATAACTATTTGAATTCGCCTGACTGAGATTTACAAGGATGACCATAGCTTGCTTCAAGTCAACAATCTCCGTGGGATCGACCCTTACTCACGTAAGGTATTACTTGGATGACCCAGTGCACTTGCTGGTCAGCTGCACGGAGTTGTGAGAAAAGTGTGAGATCACGATTCCATGTACCACATTGATTACAGGCGTCTCAACCAAGCTACTCGCAAGGATCACTACTCCTTGTCATTTATTGATCAGATGCTTGATCGCTTGTCAGGTAAATCCCATTACTGCTTTTTAGATGGTTATACAGGCTGTTTTCAAATTCATATAACTCCTGAAGATCAGAAAAAGACTACTTTTACATGTCCCTTTGGAACGTATGCATATAAGAGGATGCCTTTTGGCTTATGTAATGCACCGGCTACTTTCCAAAGATGCATGATGAGTATCTTCTCAGATCTTATTGAGAACTGTATGGAAGTTTTCATGGATGATTTTAGCGTATATGGTGATTCGTTTAACCTTTGCTTAGATAGTTTGGCTAGAGTACTAGACAGGTGTGTTAGTTCATACCTTGTATTGAATTTGGAAAAATGACACTTTATGGTAAAACAAGGGATTGTTCTAGGACATGTTGTGTCTAATACTGGTATTTCTGTAGATCCAGCAAAGGTAGATGTCATTTCTAGTTTACCTTACCCCTCCTCCGTGAGGGAAGTCCGTTCGTTCCTTGGCCATGCAGGTTTCTACAGGAGATTTATCAAGGACTTCAGTAAGGTAGCTGGTGTGCGAAATCGTGATCTAGATGTGAAATTGTTGTTCGAAATTGATTCCCTGGCAATGGCTCCAAAAACTTGTGCACAATACCATGGTCCAAATATAACTTCACTACTTCGCGCAACTAACCAGCAAGTGCACTGGGTCGTCCAAGTAATACCTTACGTGAGTAAAGGTCGAATCCCACGGATATTGTTGGTATGAAGCAAGCTATGGTCATCTTGTAAATCTCAGTCAGGCGGATACTAAATGGTTATGGAGTTTTCGAATAATAATAATAAATAAATAGAAAATAAAGATAGAGATACTTATGTAATTCATTGGTGAGAATTTTAGATAAGCGTATAGAGATGCTTTCGTTCCTCTGAACCTCTGCTTTCCTGCTGTCTTCATCCAATCAATTCTACTCCATTCCATGGCAAGCTTTATGTAGGGCATCACCGTTGTCAATGGCTACATCCCATGCTCTCTGTGAAAAAGGTCCAAATGCTCTGTCACGGCACGGCTAATCATCTGTCGGTTCTCGATCATACTAGAATAGGATCCATTGATCCTTTTACGTCTGTCACTACGCCCAGCACTCGCGAGTTTGAAGCTCGTCACAGTCATCCCTTCCTAGATCCTACTCGGAATACCACAGACAAGGTTTAGACTTTCCGGATCTCAAGAATGGCCATCCATGGGTTCTAACTTATACCACGAGGATACTAATAACTCAGACTCGGTCCCCTATATTAGATATCCAAGAGATACTCATTCTAGCTTGTTTGCATGTAGAACGGAAGTGTTTGTCAGGCACGCGTTCATAAGTGAGAATGATGATGAGCGTCACATTATCATCACATTCATCATGTTCTTGGGTGCGAATGGATATCTTAGAAGCGGAATAAGTTGAATTGAATAGAAAAATAGTAGTACTTTGTATTAATTCATGAGGAACAGCAGAGCTCCACACCTTAATCTATGGAGTGTAGAAACTCTACCGTTGAAAATACATAAGTGATGAAGGTTCAGGCATGGCCGAGAGGCCAGCCCCCAAACATGATCTAAAGATAAAACTAAAGATGTAAATACGATAGTAAAAAGTCTTATTTATTCTAAACTAGTTACTAGGGTTTACAGAATTGAGTAAATAATGCAGAAATCCACTTCTGGGGCCCACTTGGTGTGTGCTTGGGCTGAGCATTGAGCTTTACATGTGTAGAGGCTTCTCTTGGAGTTAAACGCCAATTTGTAACCTGTTTCTGGCGTTTAACTCCACTTTGCAACCTGTTTCTGGCGTTTAACTCCAGAATGCAGCATGGAACTAGCGTTGAACGCCAATTTGCATCATCTAAACTCGGGCAAAGTATAAACTATTATATATTTCTAGAAAGCCCTGAATGTCTACTTTCCAACGCAATTGAGAGCACGCCATTTGGAGTTTTGTAGCTCCAAAAAATCCACTTTGAGTGCAGGGAGGTCAGAATCCAACAGCATCTGCAGTCCTTCTTCAACCTCTGAATCTGATTTTTGCTCAAGTCCCTCAATTTCAGCCAGAAAATATCTGAAATCATAGAAAAAAAAAACTCATAGTAAATTCCAGAAATATAATTTTTAATTAAAAACTAATAAAAATATACTAAAAACTAACTAAATCATACTGAAAACTATGTAAAAATAATGCCAAAAAGCATATAAATTATCCGCTCATCACAACACCAAACTTAAATTGTTGCTTGTCCCCAAGAAACTGAAAATCAAAAAGGATAAAAAGAAGAGAATATACTATAAATTCCAAAATATCAATGAAACTTAGCTCCAATCAGATGAGCGGGACTTGTAGCTTTTTGCCTCTTGAATAGTTTTGGCATCTCACTTTATCCATTGAAGTTCAGAATGATTGGCATCTATAGGAACTCAGAGTTCAGATAGTGCTATTGATTCTCCTAGTTCAGTATGTTGACTCTTGAACACAGCTACTTTATGAGTCTTGGCCGTGGCCCAAAGCACTTTGTTTTCCAGTATTACCACCGGATACATAAATGCCACAGACACATAACTGGGTGAACCTTTTCAGATTGTGACTCAGCTTTGCCAAAGTCCCCAATTAGAGGTGTCCAGGGTTCTTAAGCACACTCTTTTTTGCTTTGGACCTTAACTTTAACCGCTCAGTCTCAAGTTTTCACTTGACACCTTCACGCCACAAGCACATGGTTAGGGACAACTTGATTTAGCCGCTTAGGCCAGGATTTTATTCCTTTAGGCCCTCCTATCCACTGATGCTCAAAGCCTTGGATCCTTTTTTATTACCCTTGCCTTTTGGTTTTAAGGGCTATTGGCTTTTTCTGCTTGCTTTTTCTCCTTTTTTTTCGCATTTTTTTTCTGCAAGCTTTGTATTCACTGCTTTTTCTTGCTTCAAGAATCATTTTTATGATTTTTCAGATTATCAAATAACATTTCTCCTTTTCATCATTCTTTTAAGAGCTAACATATTTAACATTCTTAAACATCAAATTCAAAGGACATATGCACTGTTCAAGCATTCATTCAGAAAATAAAAAGTATTGTCACCACATCAAAATAATTAAACTTGTTTCAAGGATGAATTCGAAACCATGTACTTCTTGTTCTTTTGTAATTAAAACAGTTTTCATTTAAGAGAGGTGATGGATTCATATTCATAACTTTAAGGCATAGACACTTAAATACTAATGATCATGTAATAAGACACAAAAATAAATAAACATTTAACTTGAAAACGAGAAACAGAAAATTTAAGAACAAGGAATGAGTCCACCTTAGTGATGGTGGCGTTTTCTTCTTGAAGAACCAATGATGTCTTTGAGTTCTTCTATGTCTCTTCCTTGTCTTTGTTGCTCCTCCCTCATTGCTCTTTGATCTTCTCTAATTTCATGGAGGATGATGGAGTGCTCTTGATGTTCCACCCTTAGTTGTCCCATGTTGAGACTTAATTCTCCTAGGGAGGTGTTGATTTGCTCCCAAAAATTCTGTGGAGGAAAGTGCATCCCTTGAGGCATCTCAGGGATTTCTTGGTGATGAGCTTTTTCATGCTTCTCTTGAGATCCATGAATAGGCTCTCTTGTTTGCTCCATCCTTTTCTTAGTGATGGGCTTGTCCTCATCAATGAGGATATCTCCCTCTATGTCAGTTTCAGCTGAATTACAGAGATGGCAAATGAGGTGAGGAAAGGCCAACCTTGCCATAGTAGAGGACTTGTCAGCTACCTTGTAAAGTTCTTGAGGTATAATCTCATGATCCTCCACTTCCTCCCCAATCATGATACTATGGATCATGATGGCCCGGTCTACAGTAACTTCAGACCGGTTGCTAGTGGGAATGATTGAGCGTTGAATGAACTCCAACCATCCTCTAGCTACAGGCTTAAGGTCCAGTCTTCTCAGTTGAACCGGTTTGTCTTTTGAGTCAATCTTCTATTGAGCTCCTTCCACACATATGTCCATGAGGACTTGGTCCAACCTTTGATCAAAGTTGACTCTTCTTGTGTAGGGGCGTGCGTTTTCTTCCATCATTGGCAAGCTGAACGCCAGCCTTACATTCTCCGGACTAAAATCTAAGTATTTCCCCCGAACCATGGTGAGCCAAGGCTTTGGATTCGGGTTCACACTTTGATCATGGTTCCTAGTGATCCATGTATTTGCATAGAACTCTTGAACCATTAGGATCCCGACTTGTTGAATGGGGTTGGTTAGGATTTCCCAACCTCTTCTTTGGATCTCATGTTGGATCTACGGATACTCATTTTTCTTGAGTTTGAAAGGGACCTCAGGGATCACCTTCTTCTTGGCCACAACATCATAGAAGTGGTCTTGATGGGCTTTGGAGATGAATCTTTCCATCTCCCATGACTCGGAGGTAGAAGCTTTTGTCTTCCCTTTCCCTTTTTTAGAGGTTTCTCCGGTCTTAGATGCCATCAATGGTAATGGAAAAACAAAAAGCTTATGATTTTACCATACCAAACTTAGAAAATTGCTCGCCCTCGAGCAAGAGAAGAAAGAAAAGAATTAGAAGAAGAAAAACTATGGAGGAGAGTGAGGGGGGTGTATTCGGCCAAGGTATAAAAGGTAGGGTTGTGTTGTATGAAAATGAAGGATGGATAGAGGGGTTTATATAGTGAGGGGGGAGGGAGTAGGTTCGGCCATATTGGGTGGGTTTGGGTGTGAAAGTGATTTTGAATTTTGAAGGTAGGTGGGGTTTATGGGGAAGAGTGGATGGATGTGAGTGGTGGTATGTGGTAATAGGGAAGAGAGATTGAGGTGATTGGTGAAGGGTTTTGGGGAAGGGTGTTTATTGGGAAGAGGGGAGAGTATGAGTGGAGGTAGGTGGGGATCCTGTGGGGTCCACAGAACCTGAAGTGATCCTGTGGGGCCCACAGATCCTGAGGTGTCAAGGATTTACATCCCTGCACCAATTAGGCATGTAAAATGCCTTTGCATGCATTTCTGGCATTTAAACACCAAAGTGATGCTTGTTTTGGGCGTTCAACGCCCATATGCAGCATATTTCTGGCATTGAACGCCAGCTTCATGCTTGTTTCTGGTGTTCAGCACCAGCTCTTCTCAGGGTGTCTTCCTGGCATTTAAACGCCAGGATGTTGCTTGTTTCTGGCGTTTAACGCCAGATCCATGCTCTGTTTTTGCGTTGAACGCCAGCCAGATGCTCCTTACTGGCGTTTAAACGCCAATAAGTCCTTCCTCCAGGGTGTGATTTTTCTTCTGCTATTTTTGATTCTATTTTTAATTTTTGTATTTATTTTGTGACTCCACATGATCATAAACCTAATAAAATATAAAAGAACAATAAAAATAAAAATATAATTAAATAAATAAAAATTGGGTTGCCTCCCAACAAGCGTTTCTTTAATGCCAATAGCTTGACAGTGGGCTCTCACTGAGCCACACAGGTGATCAGGTCAATTTTATAGACTCCCAACACCAAACTTAGAGTTTGGATGTGGGGATTCAACACCAAAATTAGAGTTTGGCTGAGGCCTCCCAACACCAAACTTAGAGTTTGATTGTGGGGGCTTTGTTTGACTCTGTACTGAGAGAAGCTTGTCATGCTTCCTCTCCATGGTTACAGAAGGAGATCCTTAAGTTTTAAACACAAGGTTGTCCTCATTCAGTTGAAGGACTAACTCTCCTCTGTTAACATCTATCACAGCTCCTGCTGTTGCTAGGAAAGGTCTTCCAAGGATGATGGATTCATCCTCATCCTTCCCAATGTCTAGGATTATGAAATCAGCAGGGATGTAAAGGCCTTAAACCTTTACTAACACGTCCTCTACTAGTCCATAAGCCTATTTTCTGGAGTTGTCTGCCATCTCTAATGAAATTCTGGCAGCTTGCACCTCAAAGATTCCCAGTTTCTCCATTACAGAGAGGGACATGAGGTTTATCCCTGACCCAAGGTCACATAGAGCCTTCTCAAAGGTCATGGTGCCTATGGTACAAGGTATTAAGAACTTTTCAGGATCCTGTTTCTTCTGAGGCAATCTCAGTTGATCCAGATCACTCAGTTCATTGGTGAGCAAGGGAGGTTCATCTTCCCAAGTCTCATTGCCAAATAATTTTGCATTCAGCTTCGTGATTGTACCAAGGTACTTGGCAACTTGCTCTTTAGTAACATCCTCATTCTCTTCAGAAGAAGAATATTCATCAGAGCTCATGAAGGGTATAAGAAGGTTCATTGGAATCTCTATGGTCTCTAGATGAGCCTCAGATTCCTTTGGTTCCTCAGAGGGGAACTCCTTCTTGCTTGAGAGACGTCCCATGAGGTTATCCTCAGTGGGGTTTACGTCCTCTTTATCCTCCATGCATTCGGCCATATTGATTATATCAATGGCCTTGCACTCTCTCTTTGGATTCTCTTCTGTATTGCTTGGGAGAGTACTAGGAGGTGTTTCAGTGATTTTCTTACTTAGCTGGCCCACTTGTGCCTCCAAATTTCTTATGGAGGACCTTGTTTCACTCATGAAACTTAGAGTGGCCTTGGACAGATCAGAGACTAAGTTTGCTAAATTAGAGGTATTTTGTTCAGAGTTCTCTGTCTGTTGCTGAGAAGATGATGGAAAAGGCATGCTATTACTGAGCCTGTTTCTTCCACCATTATTAAAGCCTTGTTGAGGCTTTTGTTGATCCTTCCATGAGAAATTTGGATGATTTCTCCATGATGAATTATAGGTGTTTCCATAAGATTCACCCATGTAATTTACCTCTGCTATTGCAGGGTTATCTGGATCATAAGCTTCTTCTTCAGAAGATGCCTCTTGAGTACTGTTGGATGCAGCTTGCATTCCATTCAGACTTTGGGAAATCATGTTGACTTGCTGAGTCAACACTTTGTTCTGAGCCAATATGGTATTCAGAGCATCAATCTCAAGAATTCCCTTCTTCTGAGGCATCCCACTATTCACGGAATTTCTCTTAGAAGTATACATGAATTGATTATTTGCAACCATGTCAATAAGTTCTTGAGCTTCTGCAGGTGTTTTCTTTAGGTGAATGGATCCACCTGCAGAATGGTCCAGTGACATCTTGGAGAACTCAGACAGACCATAATAGAATATATCCAGAATGGTCCATTCTGAAAGCATGTCAGGAGGACACCTTTTGGTCATCTGCTTGTATCTTTCCCAAGCTTCATAGAGGGATTCACCATCTTTTTGCTTGAAGGTCTGAACATCCACTCTAAGCTTGCTCAACTTTTGAGGAGGAAAGAACTTAGCCAAGAAGGCCGTGACCAGCTTATCCCAAGAGTTCAGGCTATCTTTAGGTTGTGAGTCCAACCATGTTCTAGCTCTGTCTCTTACAGCAAAAGGGAAAAGCATGAGCCTGTACACTTCAGGATCTACTCCATTAGTCTTAACAGTCTCACAGATCTGCAGGAACTCAGTTAAAAACTGGTAGGGATCTTCTGATGGAAGTTCATGGAATTTATAGTTCTATTGCATTAGAGCAACTAGTTGAGGTTTCAGCTCAAAATTGTTTGCTCCAATGGTAGGGATTGAGATGCTTCTTCCATCAAACTTGGAAGTAGGTGTAGTATAATCACCAAACATCTTCCTTGCATTATTATTATTTTCGGCTGCCATCTCCTCTTCCTTTTCGAAAATTCCTGTAAGGTTATCTCTAGATTGTTGTATTTTAGCTTCTCTTAGTTTCCTTTTTAGAGTCCATTTAGGTTCAGGATCTGCTTCAACAAGAATGTTCTTGTCCTTGCTCCTGCTCATATGACAAAGAAGGGAACAGAAAATAATAATAGGGATCCTTTTTACCACAGTATAGAGGTTCCCTTGTGTGAGTAGAAGAGAAGAAGAATAAGAATGAAGAAGAGAAGAATTCAAACTCAGAGGAGAAGAAGGGGTTCGAATTTTGGGTGAGGAGAAGTGTTCGTAGATGAATAAATAAATAGAAGGAGATTAGAGATGAGAGAAGAATTCGAAAATTAATTAAAATAAAAAATAAAATTTAAAGTTAAATTTCGAAAATTAAGTTTGAAATTAAATTAAATTAAAATTAAAACAATTAGTTAATTAAAAAGAAAATTTGAAAAAGAAGGAAGGGATTTTTGAAAATTAGAGAGAGAGAGATTTAGTTAGGTAGTTTTGAAAAAGATAAGAAACAAACAAAAAGTCAATTAGTTAGTTGAAAAAGATTTGAAAATCAATTTTGAAAAGATAAGAAGATAAGAAGTTAGAAGAGATATTTTAAAATCAAATTTTTGAAAAAGATAAGATTTAAAAAAGATATGATTAAAAAGATATGATTGAAAAGATATTAAGAAGTTTTGAAAATTAAATTTGAAATTTTAAAATCAAAATTAATGACTTGACTCACAAGTAATCACAAGATATGATTCTAGAACTTAAAGTTTGAATCTTTCTTAACAAGCAAGTAACAAACTTGAAATTTTTGAATCAAAACATTAATTGTTGATAATATTTTCGAAAATTATGAGGTAAAACTAGGAAAAAGATTTTTGAAAAATATTTTTAAAATTTTCGAAAATAAATAAGAAAAATGAAAAAGATTTGATTTTTGAAAAAAATTTTGAAAAAGATAAGATTTTTAAATTGAAAATTTGATTTGACTCATAAGAAACAACTGAACTTTAAAAATTTTGAAAAAGTCAACTCAAATTTTCGAAAATTTATGAGAGAAAAAGGGAAAGATATTTTTTTTTATTTTTTTGAATTTTTAATGATGAGAGAGAAAAACATCAAAAAAACTCAATGCATGAAAATTTTGGATCAAAACACATAATGCATGCAAGAACACTATGAATGGCAAGATGAACACCAAGAACACTTTGAATGTCAAGATGAACATCAAGAACATATTTTTGAAAATTTTCAAGAAAAGAAAAAAAAACATGCAAGGCACCAAACTTAAAGATTTTTCATGTATAGACACTAACAAATTGAAAATGCATATGAAAAACAACAAAGGACACAAAACAAGAAATTTTAAAGATCAAACAAGAAGACTTACCAAGAACAACTTGAAGATCATGAAGAACATATGAACACACTTTCGAAAAAAAATACAAGAAGAATAAAAACATGCAATTGACACCAAACTTATGACTTCACATAAGACTCAAACAAGAAATACAATATATATATATATATATATATATATATATATATATATTAATTTTTTGGTATTTTTCGAAAATTATTTATAAAAAACAAAATAAGGATTTTAAAATTTTTAATAGGAATTCCAGAAATCTTGCATTGTTAGTCTAAAGCTCCAGTCCAGGAATTAGACATGGCTCACTAGCCAGCCAAGCTTTCAGTGAAAGCTCCGGTCCAAAACACTAGACATGGCCAATGGCCAGCCAAGCTTTAGAATACAAATCAGTCATACAGCAGCAGATGGATTAGGAACAGCTAGCTTGCTCTTGTGATGATGGTTTGGAAGCCCCAGTCCAAATGAATTGAGACATGGCTTTACAGTCAGCCAGACTTCAACATTTTTCATGAAACACTAGAATTCTTTCTTAAAAATTCTGAAGAAAAATATATTTTTAAAAAATATTTTTAGATTTTTCAAAAATAAAAGAGTAAAAACAAAATGGTTAAAATTAAAATAAAATTACCTAATCTGAGCAACAAGATAAACCGTCAGTTGTCCAAATTCGAACAATCCCCGGCAACGGCGCCAAAAACTTGGTGTGCGAAATCGTGATCTAGATGTGAAATTGTTGTTCGAAATTGATTCCCTGGCAATGGCTCCAAAAACTTGTGCACAATACCATGGTCCAAATATAACTTCACTACTTCGCGCAACTAACCAGCAAGTGCACTGGGTCGTCCAAGTAATACCTTACGTGAGTAAGGGTCGAATCCCACGGAGATTGTTGGTATGAAGCAAGCTATGGTCATCTTGTAAATTTCAGTCAGGCAGATACTAAATGGTTATGGAGTTTTTGAATAATAATAATAAATAAATAGAAAATAAAGATAGAGATACTTATGTAATTCATTGGTGAGAATTTCAGATAAGCGTATAGAGATGCTTTCGTTCCTCTGAACCTCTGCTTTCCTGCCATCTTCATCCAATTAATCCTACTCCTTTCCATGGCAAGCTTTATGTATGGCATCACCGTTGTCAATGGCTACATCCCATCCTCTCTGTGAAAAAGGTCCAAATGCTCTGTCACGGCACGGCTAATCATCTGTCGGTTCTCGATCATACTGGAATAGGATCCATTGATCCTTTTGCATCTGTCACTATGCCCAGCACTCGCGAGTTTGAAGCTCGTTACAGCCATCCCTTCCCAGATCCTACTCGGAATACCACAGACAAGGTTTAGACTTTCCGGATCTCAAGAATGGCCATCCATGGGTTCTAACTTATACCACGAGGATACTAATAACTCAGACTCGGTCCCCTATATTAGATATCCAAGAGATACTCATTCTAGCTTGTTTGCATGTAGAACGGAAGTGTTTGTCAGGCACGCGTTCATAAGTGAGAATGATGATGAGCGTCACATTATCATCACATTCATCATGTTCTTGGGTGCGAATGGATATCTTAGAAGCGGAATAAGTTGAATTGAATAGAAAAATAGTAGTACTTTGTATTAATTCATGAGGAACAGCAGAGCTCCACACCTTAATCTATGGAGTGTAGAAACTCTACCGTTGAAAATACATAAGTGATGAAGGTTCAGGCATGGCCGAGAGGCCAGCCCCCAAACATGATCTAAAGATAAAACTAAAGATGTAAATACGATAGTAAAAAGTCTTATTTATTCTAAACTAGTTACTAGGGTTTACAGAATTGAGTAAATAATGCAGAAATCCACTTCTGGGGCCCACTTGGTGTGTGCTTGGGCTGAGCATTGAGCTTTACATGTGTAGAGGCTTCTCTTGGAGTTAAACGCCAATTTGTAACCTGTTTCTGGCGTTTAACTCCACTTTGCAACCTGTTTCTGGCGTTTAACTCCAGAATGCAGCATGGAACTAGCGTTGAACGCCAATTTGCATCATCTAAACTCGGGCAAAGTATAAACTATTATATATTGCTAGAAAGCCCTGAATGTCTACTTTCCAACGCAATTGAGAGCACGCCATTTGGAGTTTTGTAGCTCCAAAAAATCCACTTTGAGTGCAGGGAGGTCAGAATCCAACAGCATCTGCAGTCCTTCTTCAACCTCTGAATCTGATTTTTGCTCAAGTCCCTCAATTTCAGCCAGAAAATATCTGAAATCATAGAAAAAAAAAACTCATAGTAAATTCCAGAAATATAATTTTTAATTAAAAACTAATAAAAATATACTAAAAACTAACTAAATCATACTGAAAACTATGTAAAAATAATGCCAAAAAGCATATAAATTATCCGCTCATCACAACACCAAACTTAAATTGTTGCTTGTCCCCAAGAAACTGAAAATCAAAAAGGATAAAAAGAAGAGAATATACTATAAATTCCAAAATATCAATGAAACTTAGCTCCAATCAGATGAGCGGGACTTGTAGCTTTTTGCCTCTTGAATAGTTTTGGCATCTCACTTTATCCATTGAAGTTCAGAATGATTGGCATCTATAGGAACTCAGAGTTCAGATAGTGCTATTGATTCTCCTAGTTCAGTATGTTGACTCTTGAACACAGCTACTTTATGAGTCTTGGCCGTGGCCCAAAGCACTTTGTTTTCCAGTATTACCACCGGATACATAAATGCCACAGACACATAACTGGGTGAACCTTTTCAGATTGTGACTCAGCTTTGCCAAAGTCCCCAATTAGAGGTGTCCAGGGTTCTTAAGCACACTCTTTTTTGCTTTGGACCTTGACTTTAACCGCTCAGTCTCAAGTTTTCACTTGACACCTTCACGCCACAAGCACATGGTTAGGGACAACTTGATTTAGCCGCTTAGGCCAGGATTTTATTCCTTTAGGCCCTCCTATCCACTGATGCTCAAAGCCTTGGATCCTTTTTTATTACCCTTGCCTTTTGGTTTTAAGGGCTATTGGCTTTTTCTGCTTGCTTTTTCTCCTTTTTTTTCGCATTTTTTTTTCTGCAAGCTTTGTATTCACTGCTTTTTCTTGCTTCAAGAATCATTTTTATGATTTTTCAGATTATCAAATAACATTTCTCCTTTTCATCATTCTTTTAAGAGCTAACATATTTAACATTCTTAAACATCAAATTCAAAGGACATATGCACTGTTCAAGCATTCATTCAGAAAATAAAAAGTATTGTCACCACATCAAAATAATTAAACTTGTTTCAAGGATGAATTCGAAACCATGTACTTCTTGTTCTTTTGTAATTAAAACAGTTTTCATTTAAGAGAGGTGATGGATTCATATTCATAACTTTAAGGCATAGACACTTAAATACTAATGATCATGTAATAAGACACAAAAATAAATAAACATTTAACTTGAAAACGAGAAACAGAAAATTTAAGAACAAGGAATGAGTCCACCTTAGTGATGGTGGCGTTTTCTTCTTGAAGAACCAATGATGTCTTTGAGTTCTTCTATGTCTCTTCCTTGTCTTTGTTGCTCCTCCCTCATTGCTCTTTGATCTTCTCTAATTTCATGGAGGATGATGGAGTGCTCTTGATGTTCCACCCTTAGTTGTCCCATGTTGAGACTTAATTCTCCTAGGGAGGTGTTGATTTGCTCCCAAAAATTCTGTGGAGGAAAGTGCATCCCTTGAGGCATCTCAGGGATTTCTTGGTGATGAGCTTTTTCATGCTTCTCTTGAGATCCATGAATAGGCTCTCTTGTTTGCTCCATCCTTTTCTTAGTGATGGGCTTGTCCTCATCAATGAGGATATCTCCCTCTATGTCAGTTTCAGCTGAATTACAGAGATGGCAAATGAGGTGAGGAAAGGCCAACCTTGCCATAGTAGAGGACTTGTCAGCTACCTTGTAAAGTTCTTGAGGTATAATCTCATGATCCTCCACTTCCTCCCCAATCATGATACTATGGATCATGATGGCCCGGTCTACAGTAACTTCAGACCGGTTGCTAGTGGGAATGATTGAGCGTTGAATGAACTCCAACCATCCTCTAGCTACAGGCTTAAGGTCCAGTCTTCTCAGTTGAACCGGTTTGTCTTTTGAGTCAATCTTCTATTGAGCTCCTTCCACACATATGTCCATGAGGACTTGGTCCAACCTTTGATCAAAGTTGACTCTTCTTGTGTAGGGGCGTGCGTTTTCTTCCATCATTGGCAAGCTGAACGCCAGCCTTACATTCTCCGGACTAAAATCTAAGTATTTCCCCCGAACCATGGTGAGCCAAGGCTTTGGATTCGGGTTCACACTTTGATCATGGTTCCTAGTGATCCATGTATTTGCATAGAACTCTTGAACCATTAGGATCCCGACTTGTTGAATGGGGTTGGTTAGGATTTCCCAACCTCTTCTTTGGATCTCATGTTGGATCTACGGATACTCATTTTTCTTGAGTTTGAAAGGGACCTCAGGGATCACCTTCTTCTTGGCCACAACATCATAGAAGTGGTCTTGATGGGCTTTGGAGATGAATCTTTCCATCTCCCATGACTCGGAGGTAGAAGCTTTTGTCTTCCCTTTCCCTTTTTTAGAGGTTTCTCCGGTCTTAGATGCCATCAATGGTAATGGAAAAACAAAAAGCTTATGATTTTACCATACCAAACTTAGAAAATTGCTCGCCCTCGAGCAAGAGAAGAAAGAAAAGAATTAGAAGAAGAAAAACTATGGAGGAGAGTGAGGGGGGTGTATTCGGCCAAGGTATAAAAGGTAGGGTTGTGTTGTATGAAAATGAAGGATGGATAGAGGGGTTTATATAGTGAGGGGGAGGGAGTAGGTTCGGCCATATTGGGTGGGTTTGGGTGTGAAAGTGATTTTGAATTTTGAAGGTAGGTGGGGTTTATGGGGAAGAGTGGATGGATGTGAGTGGTGGTATGTGGTAATAGGGAAGAGAGATTGAGGTGATTGGTGAAGGGTTTTGGGGAAGGGTGTTTATTGGGAAGAGGGGAGAGTATGAGTGGAGGTAGGTGGGGATCCTGTGGGGTCCACAGAACCTGAAGTGATCCTGTGGGGCCCACAGATCCTGAGGTGTCAAGGATTTACATCCCTGCACCAATTAGGCATGTAAAATGCCTTTGCATGCATTTCTGGCATTTAAACACCAAAGTGATGCTTGTTTTGGGCGTTCAACGCCCATATGCAGCATATTTCTGGCATTGAACGCCAGCTTCATGCTTGTTTCTGGTGTTCAGCACCAGCTCTTCTCAGGGTGTCTTCCTGGCATTTAAACGCCAGGATGTTGCTTGTTTCTGGCGTTTAACGCCAGATCCATGCTCTGTTTTTGCGTTGAACGCCAGCCAGATGCTCCTTACTGGCGTTTAAACGCCAATAAGTCCTTCCTCCAGGGTGTGATTTTTCTTCTGCTATTTTTGATTCTATTTTTAATTTTTGTATTTATTTTGTGACTCCACATGATCATAAACCTAATAAAATATAAAAGAACAATAAAAATAAAAATATAATTAAATAAATAAAAATTGGGTTGCCTCCCAACAAGCGTTTCTTTAATGCCAATAGCTTGACAGTGGGCTCTCACTGAGCCACACAGGTGATCAGGTCAATTTTATAGACTCCCAACACCAAACTTAGAGTTTGGATGTGGGGATTCAACACCAAAATTAGAGTTTGGCTGAGGCCTCCCAACACCAAACTTAGAGTTTGATTGTGGGGGCTTTGTTTGACTCTGTACTGAGAGAAGCTTGTCATGCTTCCTCTCCATGGTTACAGAAGGAGATCCTTAAGTTTTAAACACAAGGTTGTCCTCATTCAGTTGAAGGACTAACTCTCCTCTGTTAACATCTATCACAGCTCCTGCTGTTGCTAGGAAAGGTCTTCCAAGGATGATGGATTCATCCTCATCCTTCCCAATGTCTAGGATTATGAAATCAGCAGGGATGTAAAGGCCTTAAACCTTTACTAACACGTCCTCTACTAGTCCATAAGCCTATTTTCTGGAGTTGTCTGCCATCTCTAATGAAATTCTGGCAGCTTGCACCTCAAAGATTCCCAGTTTCTCCATTACAGAGAGGGACATGAGGTTTATCCCTGACCCAAGGTCACATAGAGCCTTCTCAAAGGTCATGGTGCCTATGGTACAAGGTATTAAGAACTTTTCAGGATCCTGTTTCTTCTGAGGCAATCTCAGTTGATCCAGATCACTCAGTTCATTGGTGAGCAAGGGAGGTTCATCTTCCCAAGTCTCATTGCCAAATAATTTTGCATTCAGCTTCGTGATTGTACCAAGGTACTTGGCAACTTGCTCTTTAGTAACATCCTCATTCTCTTCAGAAGAAGAATATTCATCAGAGCTCATGAAGGGTATAAGAAGGTTCATTGGAATCTCTATGGTCTCTAGATGAGCCTCAGATTCCTTTGGTTCCTCAGAGGGGAACTCCTTCTTGCTTGAGAGACGTCCCATGAGGTTATCCTCAGTGGGGTTTACGTCCTCTTTATCCTCCATGCATTCGGCCATATTGATTATATCAATGGCCTTGCACTCTCTCTTTGGATTCTCTTCTGTATTGCTTGGGAGAGTACTAGGAGGTGTTTCAGTGATTTTCTTACTTAGCTGGCCCACTTGTGCCTCCAAATTTCTTATGGAGGACCTTGTTTCACTCATGAAACTTAGAGTGGCCTTGGACAGATCAGAGACTAAGTTTGCTAAATTAGAGGTATTTTGTTCAGAGTTCTCTGTCTGTTGCTGAGAAGATGATGGAAAAGGCATGCTATTACTGAGCCTGTTTCTTCCACCATTATTAAAGCCTTGTTGAGGCTTTTGTTGATCCTTCCATGAGAAATTTGGATGATTTCTCCATGATGAATTATAGGTGTTTCCATAAGATTCACCCATGTAATTTACCTCTGCTATTGCAGGGTTATCTGGATCATAAGCTTCTTCTTCAGAAGATGCCTCTTGAGTACTGTTGGATGCAGCTTGCATTCCATTCAGACTTTGGGAAATCATGTTGACTTGCTGAGTCAACACTTTGTTCTGAGCCAATATGGTATTCAGAGCATCAATCTCAAGAATTCCCTTCTTCTGAGGCATCCCACTATTCACGGAATTTCTCTTAGAAGTATACATGAATTGATTATTTGCAACCATGTCAATAAGTTCTTGAGCTTCTGCAGGTGTTTTCTTTAGGTGAATGGATCCACCTGCAGAATGGTCCAGTGACATCTTGGAGAACTCAGACAGACCATAATAGAATATATCCAGAATGGTCCATTCTGAAAGCATGTCAGGAGGACACCTTTTGGTCATCTGCTTGTATCTTTCCCAAGCTTCATAGAGGGATTCACCATCTTTTTGCTTGAAGGTCTGAACATCCACTCTAAGCTTGCTCAACTTTTGAGGAGGAAAGAACTTAGCCAAGAAGGCCGTGACCAGCTTATCCCAAGAGTTCAGGCTATCTTTAGGTTGTGAGTCCAACCATGTTCTAGCTCTGTCTCTTACAGCAAAAGGGAAAAGCATGAGCCTGTACACTTCAGGATCTACTCCATTAGTCTTAACAGTCTCACAGATCTGCAGGAACTCAGTTAAAAACTGGTAGGGATCTTCTGATGGAAGTTCATGGAATTTATAGTTCTATTGCATTAGAGCAACTAGTTGAGGTTTCAGCTCAAAATTGTTTGCTCCAATGGTAGGGATTGAGATGCTTCTTCCATCAAACTTGGAAGTAGGTGTAGTATAATCACCAAACATCTTCCTTGCATTATTATTATTTTCGGCTGCCATCTCCTCTTCCTTTTCGAAAATTCCTGTAAGGTTATCTCTAGATTGTTGTATTTTAGCTTCTCTTAGTTTCCTTTTTAGAGTCCATTTAGGTTCAGGATCTGCTTCAACAAGAATGTTCTTGTCCTTGCTCCTGCTCATATGACAAAGAAGGGAACAGAAAATAATAATAGGGATCCTTTTTACCACAGTATAGAGGTTCCCTTGTGTGAGTAGAAGAGAAGAAGAATAAGAATGAAGAAGAGAAGAATTCAAACTCAGAGGAGAAGAAGGGGTTCGAATTTTGGGTGAGGAGAAGTGTTCGTAGATGAATAAATAAATAGAAGGAGATTAGAGATGAGAGAAGAATTCGAAAATTAATTAAAATAAAAAATAAAATTTAAAGTTAAATTTCGAAAATTAAGTTTGAAATTAAATTAAATTAAAATTAAAACAATTAGTTAATTAAAAAGAAAATTTGAAAAAGAAGGAAGGGATTTTTGAAAATTAGAGAGAGAGAGATTTAGTTAGGTAGTTTTGAAAAAGATAAGAAACAAACAAAAAGTCAATTAGTTAGTTGAAAAAGATTTGAAAATCAATTTTGAAAAGATAAGAAGATAAGAAGTTAGAAGAGATATTTTAAAATCAAATTTTTGAAAAAGATAAGATTTAAAAAAGATATGATTAAAAAGATATGATTGAAAAGATATTAAGAAGTTTTGAAAATTAAATTTGAAATTTTAAAATCAAAATTAATGACTTGACTCACAAGTAATCACAAGATATGATTCTAGAACTTAAAGTTTGAATCTTTCTTAACAAGCAAGTAACAAACTTGAAATTTTTGAATCAAAACATTAATTGTTGATAATATTTTCGAAAATTATGAGGTAAAACTAGGAAAAAGATTTTTGAAAAATATTTTTAAAATTTTCGAAAATAAATAAGAAAAATGAAAAAGATTTGATTTTTGAAAAAAATTTTGAAAAAGATAAGATTTTTAAATTGAAAATTTGATTTGACTCATAAGAAACAACTGAACTTTAAAAATTTTGAAAAAGTCAACTCAAATTTTCGAAAATTTATGAGAGAAAAAGGGAAAGATATTTTTTTTTATTTTTTTGAATTTTTAATGATGAGAGAGAAAAACATCAAAAAAACTCAATGCATGAAAATTTTGGATCAAAACACATAATGCATGCAAGAACACTATGAATGGCAAGATGAACACCAAGAACACTTTGAATGTCAAGATGAACATCAAGAACATATTTTTGAAAATTTTCAAGAAAAGAAAAAAAAACATGCAAGGCACCAAACTTAAAGATTTTTCATGTATAGACACTAACAAATTGAAAATGCATATGAAAAACAACAAAAGACACAAAACAAGAAATTTTAAAGATCAAACAAGAAGACTTACCAAGAACAACTTGAAGATCATGAAGAACATATGAACACACTTTCGAAAAAAAATACAAGAAGAATAAAAACATGCAATTGACACCAAACTTATGACTTCACATAAGACTCAAACAAGAAATACAATATATATATATATATATATATATATATATATATATATATATATATATTAATTTTTTGGTATTTTTCGAAAATTATTTATAAAAAACAAAATAAGGATTTTAAAATTTTTAATAGGAATTCCAGAAATCTTGCATTGTTAGTCTAAAGCTCCAGTCCAGGAATTAGACATGGCTCACTAGCCAGCCAAGCTTTCAGTGAAAGCTCCGGTCCAAAACACTAGACATGGCCAATGGCCAGCCAAGCTTTAGAATACAAATCAGTCATACAGCAGCAGATGGATTAGGAACAGCTAGCTTGCTCTTGTGATGATGGTTTGGAAGCCCCAGTCCAAATGAATTGAGACATGGCTTTACAGTCAGCCAGACTTCAACATTTTTCATGAAACACTAGAATTCTTTCTTAAAAATTCTGAAGAAAAATATATTTTTAAAAAATATTTTTAGATTTTTCAAAAATAAAAGAGTAAAAACAAAATGGTTAAAATTAAAATAAAATTACCTAATCTGAGCAACAAGATAAACCGTCAGTTGTCCAAATTCGAACAATCCCCGGCAACGGCGCCAAAAACTTGGTGTGCGAAATCGTGATCTAGATGTGAAATTGTTGTTCGAAATTGATTCCCTGGCAATGGCTCCAAAAACTTGTGCACAATACCATGGTCCAAATATAACTTCACTACTTCGCGCAACTAACCAGCAAGTGCACTGGGTCGTCCAAGTAATACCTTACGTGAGTAAGGGTCGAATCCCACGGAGATTGTTGGTATGAAGCAAGCTATGGTCATCTTGTAAATTTCAGTCAGGCAGATACTAAATGGTTATGGAGTTTTTGAATAATAATAATAAATAAATAGAAAATAAAGATAGAGATACTTATGTAATTCATTGGTGAGAATTTCAGATAAGCGTATAGAGATGCTTTCGTTCCTCTGAACCTCTGCTTTCCTGCCATCTTCATCCAATTAATCCTACTCCTTTCCATGGCAAGCTTTATGTATGGCATCACCGTTGTCAATGGCTACATCCCATCCTCTCTGTGAAAAAGGTCCAAATGCTCTGTCACGGCACGGCTAATCATCTGTCGGTTCTCGATCATACTGGAATAGGATCCATTGATCCTTTTGCATCTGTCACTATGCCCAGCACTCGCGAGTTTGAAGCTCGTTACAGCCATCCCTTCCCAGATCCTACTCGGAATACCACAGACAAGGTTTAGACTTTCCGGATCTCAAGAATGGCCATCCATGGGTTCTAACTTATACCACAAGGATACTAATAACTCGGACTCGGCCCCCTGTATTAGATATCCAAGAGATACTCATTCTAGCTTGTTTGCATATAGAACGGAAGTGTTTGTCAGGAACGCGTTCATAAGTGAGAATGATGAATAGCGTCACATAATCATCACATTCATCATGTTCTTGGGTGCGAATGGATATCTTAGAAGCGGAATAAGTTGAATTAAATAGAAAAACAGTAGTACTTTGTATTAATTCATGAGGAACAGCAGAACTCCACACCTTAATCTATGGAGTGTAGAAACTCTACCGTTGAAAATACATAAGTGATGAAGGTTCAGGCATGGCCGAGAGGCCAGCCCCCAAACATGATCTAAAGATAAAACTAAAGATGTAAATACGATAGTAAAAAGTCCTATTTATTCTAAACTAGTTACTAGGGTTTACAGAATTGAGTAAATGATGCAGAAATCCACTTTTGGGGCCCACTTGGTGTGTGCTTGGGCTGAGCATTGAGCTTTACACGTGTAGACACTTCTCTTGGAGTTGAACGCCAGTTTGTAACCTATTTCTGGCGTTTAACTCCAGAAAGCAGCATGGAACTGGCGTTGAACGCCAGTTTGCGTCGTCTAAACTCGAGCAAAGTATGGACTATTATATATTGATGGAAATCCCTGGATGTCTACTTTCCAACACAATTGAGATCGCGCCATTTGGAGTTCTGTAGCTCCAGAAAATCCACTTTGAGTGCAAGGAGGTCAGAATCCAACAGCATATGCAGTCCTTCTTCAACCTCTGAATCTGATTTTTGCTCAAGTCCCTCAATTTCAGCCAGAAAATACCTGAAATCACAGAAAAACACACAAACTCATAGTAAAGTCCAAAAATGTGATTTTTAATTAAAAACTAATAAAAATATACTAAAAACTAACTAAATCATACTGAAAACTATGTAAAAACAATACCAAAAAGCGTATAAATTATCCGCTCATCAGTAGCATTACCTTTATCCAGACTACGGCAGAAAGATGTTGAGTTTGAGTTCAGTGAGAATTGCATGCAAGCGTTTGATAAGCTGAAGATCGCCCTGACTCAAGCTCCGATTATGAGAGGACCAGATTGGAGCCAGCCTTTTGAGATTATGTGTGATGCCTCCAACCGTGCAGTAGGAGCGGCGCTGGCTCAGTGCGAAGGTAAGGATCCTTTCGTAATTGCTTATGCGTCTAAGACCTTAGACACTGCTCAGTCTAATTACACCACCACTGAAAAAGAGCTTCTGGCTATTGTTTTTGCTCTGGATAAATTTTGAGCCTATTTACTTGGTACTAAGGTGGTAGTGTACTCGGACCATGCAGCTCTAAAGTTTTTATTAGCTAAAAAAGAGTCCAAACCAAGGTTGATACGTTGGATACTGTTGCTGCAAGAATTTGATTTAGAAATTAAGGATAGGAGTGGTAACCAAAATTTAGTGGCAGACCACTTGAGTCGCCTTGAGCACATTAAGGATGCCTTTACTCCTATCAATGATGCTTTTCCATTTGATAACTTGCACGCAGTATCTGAAGTAGTTCCTTGGTATGCACCTGTAGCTAATTATCTAGTTAGCCATACTTTTCCTCCTAATTTTACTAAGCATAAAAGAGATAAGCTGAAAAGCGAGTCCAAATATTATATATGGGATGATCCATATTTATGGAGGTGTGGTGCTGACCAGGTAATTAGAAGGTGTGTGCCCCAATCAGAATTCCAGTCCATTTTAGAGGCCTGCTACTCTTCTGAGAGTGGAGGACATTTTGGCCCTCAAAGAACGTTAGAAAAATCCTAGACTATGGATTCTGGTGGCCTACTCTTTTTAAAGATGCTGCTGTTTTTTGTAAATCTTGTTCCCCATGCCAAAGGTTTGGTAATATATCCAAGAGGGATAAGATGCTTCAACAGATTATGCTTTTCTGTGAAATTTTTTATGTTTGGGGCATTGACTTCATGGGTCCATTTCCAAACTCTAGTGGTTACCTTTATATACTGTTAGCTATAGATTATGTTTCTAAATGGGTGAAAGCAATTCCTACCCATACTGATGATGCTAACACTATTGTTTCCTTTGTTAGAAACCATATTATCTGTGGCTTTGGATCACCACGAGCAATCGTGAGTGATCAAGGCACTCACTTCTGTAACAGGAGATTAGCAGGATTACTGAAGAAGCATGGGATTGTTCACAAAGTAGCAACATCATACCATCCCTAGACCAATAGGCAAGCAGATGTATCTAATAGAGAAATAAAGTGTATTCTGGAGAAGATAGTAAAGCCTCATAGGAAGGACTGGAGTTCCAGGCTACAAGATGCGCTCTGGGCATATCGAATAGCATACAATACACCCATTGGGATGAGCCCCTTCCGCTTAGTGTACGGAAAGGCTTGCCACCTTCAAGTAGAGGTGGAACACAAGGCTTTCTGGGCTATGAGGGAGTGCAACATGAATTTTGAGGAAGCTGGTGCTGAAAGGAAGCTGCAACTAGCAGAATTAGAGAACCTTTGCCTAGAAGCATATGACACCTCTAGGCGAAACAAAGAGAAGATGAAGGCTGTCCATGACAAGCACATAAAAAGGAGAGAGTTCAGACCAGGGGAGTTGGTTCTTCTTTATAACTCCAGACTGAGGCTTATGCCAGGCAAGTTGAGATCAAGATGGGAAGGCCCCTACAAAGTAGAGAAGACAGAGCCATACGGAGTTTTTCACCTGCGTCGTCCTTCTAGCTCCAAATTCATTAAGGTCAATGGACATCGCCTAAAGCTTTATCATGGTGAGAAGATGAAGGAACACAAAGAGCTAGAGGTCTTCCTCTTGGAAGACCCACCAACAGAAGCAGAATGAGCCTCAGGACCGTCCAACTTAAGGACGTAAAAGTAAAGTGCTAGGTGGGAGACAACCTACCATGGTATGATCGTTCAGTTTCCGTCTTAGTTTTGTTTTATTTTATTCTGCTTTATTTTTCTTAGTGACTCTTCTTATAATCTCTGCATATAGTCTGCATTTGCATTTGAATTCTGCATATAAAAAAATGCACGCGTCGCGCGGGCGTCGCTGACGTGTCCGCGTCATATGTGCATTCGAAACAAGAAGAAAAGAAACAGAGAGTTGCGCGGGAGCATGGCTAGAGGCATAGGCACAAAAATGCCCACACAAACGCGTCCCTGACGCGTCCACGTCACTTGCGAAATCAGCCTTCCACGCGTGCGTGTCACCCACGCGCACGCGTGACCTTGCAAAATCGACGTAAAGGGGTGTATGGCCAGAGAGTTATGATGGAGTGGGACTGGAAGTGTGCTGGAACCACAAACCCTATCACGCGTACGCGTCCCTCACGTGTCTGCGTCATTTTTCCAAATAAGGCCATTCACGCGTGCGCGTCCCTCACGCGCACGCGTCACCCTAAATTTTGGCAATGTGCGTACGAAACAGAGAGTTGTGCGTACGCGAGGCTGCTTTCGCGCCAATGGTACAATTCATTTCACGCGTACGCGTCACTTGAAAATAGCACAAACCGCGTGTCCGCGTCACCTGCGCCTCACAGTTTATCCAGATCAGCGCCAAAATTCCTATCTTTTCTTCCCTAATCCTAATTCTTTCTTCCTCCTTCTTAATTCTTTCTTCTCCCTTCTTTCTCCTTTATTCTTTCTTACTTTTTCCTCTCTTCTTTCCCTCTTCACTCTCTTCATCAAGGTTCTTTTCTTTTCTTCTTCCCCATTTACTTTTCCATTATTACTTTTATTTATATTTTCTTCTTCTTTTTCCTTTTTACCTTCATTATCTATGTTTTTTTTCTTTCTTTTTGCATTATATTACTTGGTGTTAGAAATTTTATTGGGTGATTGTTTTCTTCTATATTTTGCTTGTGGATTATTAAAAGGAATTGTTTGACAATTAATATTAATTCTTAGGGTTGCTTGCATGTTCAAATTTCATAGTCTCAATAACATATTTACCATGCATGCTAAGTGTTTGTGAAAAAGCCCGTATAGTATTATGCATTTTTAAATTATTCTATTCTTCCACTCTAATGCCTGTTTTTTTCACAAAACCCCTTTTTATATTTCATTGATTGAATATAATTGTCAATACAAATAGATTGTTAGTTTGAAACACTTGATAATCAAATTGGGCAATTAATGATTGATCTATGCTACTCATGCCTTTGCCGGCATGCCAATAAACGTCTTGCATCTACTTACCATAACATGCACTTGCTCTATTTCCATTGATGAACTTATCACATGTAGTCGCGACCCTGTGTTAACGACATCCTTCTTTTCCGTGCAATGATTATCACTTGTACCGTCCTCTTCCTTGCTCAAACCCTTAGCTTTAAAAGTTACTTTCCTTTTCCCTTTTCAGGACGGTCACCAAGAAGGGTAAAGAGAAAGCTACTCCCAAACCACCGGTAAGGAAAGGAACAAAAAGAGCACTAGCTGCAGAGCCATCTTCAACAGCAGTAAATCCCTCAACAAAGTGAGTCAAGAGGATCATCAAGGTTGATGAAAAAGAGAAAGCCTTTCCAGCAAAGGACACTGCACGGTTCACTAACTGCTACTGTGAGCAGATATTCCCCATCCTGGCTGAGAGGAACTATAACAATGAGCACCTACTCCTCCTTCCGACCCACATTATTGAATTTGTTGAGGCCAACATTGAGCAAAGACAATGTGAATTCCTACGAAAATAGCCATGGCAGGTCAATCTTTCATGGCTAGTTAAATTCTACTCAAGTTTTCACATGCCAACCCTGCAGTCTGTCTATGTCCGTCAGAAGCAAGTCCCCATAACTGAAGAAGCTATTCAGCGATCTTTAGATCTTCCCCCTGCTCCAGAAGGATTGGACGCATACCAAGAAGCCTCTTTCAAGCGCCAGACATTCCAATTTGACTGGGACACCGTTCTCAGAGTTATAGCACAACCTGGCAGCAGATGGATCTATGAATACCATCGATCCTGACCTAAGGGAATATTGGCTTCAGCACTCACCTTGGAGGTTCGAGTATGGGCAGAGATTATGTCCCATTACGTCTTTCCGAGCACTCACGAGTCCTCCTTCATAGTAGATATGGCTATTCTACTATGGTGTATCCTTACAGACCAGCCTCTCAATTTACCAAGACACATCCGGAATGCTATGGGACACATACAGATTGTGGGCAACCTACCTTTTCCTGCCTTGGTTTCAAATCTAGTCTCAGCAGCCGGAGTTTTCTAAAGAGCTGGGGACACCAAGACCATGATTCCACGGGATGATCAGCCAGAGTTTCAATGCTTGATTCTATGTTCCCTGCTTTCATGAGCTGTTTTCTTACAAGTCTACTTGTTTTTACCATATGATTTTAATTAGTGATATTTGATTTATGTTTGTCTTGAAGAACTTATTTATTTTTAAACCAAGTAGACAGAATCATCTTAGTATATAGTTGCATTCATACATAGGTTTCATTGTATTGCATTGCATGAGTCTTACTTTTCGCTACTCATTCATTTTATCTCCTTGAGCTAAGCATGAGGACATGCTAATGTTTAAGTGTGGGGAGGTTGATAAACCACTATTTTATGGTATATCTTGTGTTTAATTGAGTGGTTTCATCAAGTCTTTACCCACTTATTCATATGATTTGAATGATTTTACAATCCCTTCCTAGTTTTGTTCTAAAGTTGAAAACTTGCTTCCTAGAGATCTTTAATTTGTATATTTTAATTCTCCTTTCTACCATTCAATGTCGTGATCCGTGTATTAAGTGTTTCAGGCTTTATAGGGCAGGAATGGCTTAGAGAATGGAGAGGAAGCTTGCAAAAATGGAAGGAACACAAGAAACTAAGGAGATAACCAGCGAGCATCGACGCGCACGCATGGCTCACGCGAGCGCGCGATATGGAGAAATTTGCAGCGACGCGTGCGCGTGCCTGACACGTACGCGTGGATTGAAGTACTGCACAAAGATGCGTGTGCAATGGATGATGCATACGCGTACACGCCAAAATGACCAGCGACGCGTACGCGTGACATGCGCGATCTGCAGAAATAACAGAAAATGCTAGGGCGATTTTGGGCCGAGTTTTGACCCAGTTTTCAGCCCAGAAACACAGACTAGAGCCAGGGAACGTGCAGAGACTCAATACACATTCGCATTAGCATAGTTTTAGGTTTTTAGATCTGAATCTAGAGAAAAAATTACTCTTCCTCTAGGTTTTCTTTACATTCATAGTTTATTAGTTTATTGCTTTTGCTTTGGATATTTAAGAGTCATCACCTCCGTTGAAGATACTATTCTAGTTTGTTTCCTTAATCTTTTATTTATTCCATATTCTTAATTCTTGTTTAGAGTTACAATTGGATTATTTTCATGGATTGTTAATGCAAATGATTACTTTTATTTTTAATTAAATTACAGTTATTGTCTATCATGCCTTTCTTTTATTCCCTTTTTAATTCTATGCAAGCAATTCCCAATGTTGATGGAGTAGACTCCCAACTTGACATGGGGATTGATTAAGAAGAGACACTTGAGTTGGAATGCTCAAGTGATTAGTTAAATTGGAAGTTGTTAGCTAATTCTGTATTTACTAACGCTAGACCTTCCCAAGGGAGATGACTAGGATTTGCGAATAAGAGTTAGCTCAATCACTTGACTTTCCTTTATTTAGTAAGGGTTAACTAAGTGAAAGCAACAACCTCTTTATACTACACTTGAGAAAATTCCAACAACGATAGAACTTCTGATTAATCATTCCCCCAGTCAAGGCTTTTTATTTAGAATATTATAAATCTCTTTTAATTTTCACTGCTTTAATTTACAATTATTTATTTGCCCATTGCCCAAACTCAAAATCACCCAGAAACTCTTGATTAATAACTTAGCACCCTTTTTAGCAACTCGTTGGGAGACGACCTGGGACTCATACTCCCAGTATTTTTATTCTAAATTTTTGTGACAACTTTTCTAAATTGATGAGGCGGATTTTTACTGGTTAAGGGCTATACTTGCAACGCTGTTCTTATATTATAATCTCTTAATTGGCCAACTTTCGCCACACATCAGTCTTCATCCTCACTTGAGGATGAGTAGTCATGAGAACTCATGTACTACAGAAAAGCAATCAAAGGAACCTCAATTGTCTTTATGGTTTACTTTGGTTCTAGGCTAGAGGGTTCTTGAGTGGGATTCAGGAACTCAAAGGGTGTGCTTGGGCTGGTGTTCAATGCCAGCTCTGTCAGCTGATTCGGCGTTGAATGCCCTTGCTGTCCACCCTGACTGGCATTAAACGCCAGTCCCTCTAGCATTCTGGGTGTTGAACGCCCAGTAGGGATTTCCTTGCTGGCATTCAACGCCAGCTTCCCTGGGCTGGTGGGTGTTGAACACCCAGTGAAGGCTTCTTCACTGGTGTTCAATGCCTTCCCATTCTCCTTCAATTCGGCCATGTCTTCCTTGCACTCTGATAAACCACTATTTCATGGTTTATCTGGTGCTCAATTGAGTGGTTTTATCAAGTCTTTGCACACTTATTCATATAAATTGCATGATTTTTACAATTCCTTCCCAATTCTACTCTATGATTAAAAACTTGCTTCCTAAACCTTTAATTTGTGTATTTTAATCCCTCTTTATACCATTCAATTCCGTGATCTATGTATTCAGTATTTTCAGGATTTATAGGACAGAAATGGCTTAGAGGATGGAGAGGAAGCTTGCAAAAATGGAAGGAGCACAAGAAGTAAAGGAGACAATCAGCGAGGAGCGACACGCACGCATGGCTCACGCGTGCACGTGAATTGGAGTTTGCACAACGACGCGTGCGCGTGCCTAACACGTACGCGTGACAAGGAAAATCGTCAAACGACGCGCACGCGTGATTGACGCGTACGCGTGACATGGGCTATCTGCAGAACTTACAGAAAGTGCTGGGGGCAATTTTGGACCCAGTTTCCGGCTGATGCATTCGCATATTTGCTATTTTAACTAGTTAGTTTAGTTAGCTTTAGTTCATTTTCGTTCATTATTACTAAAATAAACAAGCAATTTTGTGAGTTTTTCTCCTTGCATTCATGAACCAAGAACTAGGTGGAATTTGGCCATATTTGTGCAAAGAATTCAAGGAGTTGACAAATGAATTAGCATGAATGAATCTCTTGAAAATTGTTGCATAGAATGGCAAAACTTTGAAGCAAATTCTTTGGTTAATGATAGGTAATGAAGCAAGAAGGTCATGGAGCAAGAATTGGAGCAAGAAGCCTTGAGAATACATCAAGCTTGGCAAGGAGGCAGAGGACTTGCACGTTGCCAACTTGGAGGAAGGGGTGAGTGTTTGATGACAACCGCAAGGCAGCCCTGGAGAAGCAAGTTGGGCGTTGCCAACTTGGAGAAAGGGTGAGTTATCCAAGGCAACGCCAAGCAACAAGAATGGAGCCTTGAAGAGTAGTCGAGCACGTTGCCAACTCCAGGGAGAGCTAGAGTGTTTGGTGACAACGCCCAAGCATGAAGGATGTCCAAGAAAAGGAAGCTGGCGTTGCCAACTTGGAATATAGGGGCGTTATCCACAACAACTCCAACAAGGCAGCCTGACCTTACCTCCTTCAATGGAGTATATCTTGAGCTACAAAACTCCAAAGGAGGTGATTCCAACGGCATTTGAAAGTAGACATCCAGAGCTTTCCAACCATATATCATAGTATGGGGTTGGCATTCATTTTGAAGCTTCAAAAGCTGGCGTTGGCAACGCTGGAAACAAGGGCGTTTTTACCAAAAACGTGTGCGATTTTGGCAGCCTGACCATGTCTCTTTCAAACGAGCATAACTTGAGTTGTAGAAATCCAAATTGAGTGATTCCAGTTTCATTGGAAAGCTGACATTCAGAGATTTCCAACCATATATAATAGTCCATAGTGAAGCATGAAATGGAAGCTCGAATCAGAGTCATCTTTAGGCCCCAAAAATAAGGAAATGAGGTTGAGATTCAAGGAAGAATGAATGAGCCAAGAGAGGGGGTCGAACACGTTGCCAAGGCTAAAATGGCCTGGCGTGTTCCTTGGCAACTTGAGCAACAACGCCCAGGCCAAGAAATCTGGGCTAGAGGCGTTGTCATGGGCGTTATTGGTGAAGTGTTTGGCAAAAACGCCCAACCAAGGCAGCCTGACCTTGCCATCTTCAATGGAGCATAACTTGAGCTAGGAAGGTCCAAATGAGATGATTCCAGTGGCATTGGAAAGTAGATATCAAGAGCTTTCCAATGATATATCATAGTTCATATTTAGGCAAAGGATTGAAACTCAAATTCTGGGAAACATTAGGCATGAGAGAAGAGTCAAGAAGAAGAAGAGCAAGTTGTTAGCAACAACTTGGGCCAACAACGCCCAAGTCTCAAAGCTCACTCCCAGGAAAACCACATGCACGTTGCCAACGTGCATTAAGCCTGGAGTTATTGCCAACAACGCCCCTCAATGGGCCAGAATTGATGACAACTTGCTCTGCTTCCTCTGTTCCTCACAAAGGCCAGCAACTTCTTCCATTGAGCCAAGAATTCAACAATGAGAAAGCCCACATTGCTAGCCCAAATTGAAGATCTCTGAAGAAGTTTTAGGAGTAGTATAAATAGAGAAAAGTTTGGTACTTAGAAGGATTTTTTTGGACTTCTACTTTTTTTTTTTTGGCTTTTTGACTTGTTTTGGGACTTAGACATTTTCTCACCCGTTCTCTATTTTGTTTTTCTTGCAACTTTGAATTTCAGTTTTAAGATCTTCTTCTTCTTCATCTTCTTCATTCTTATCTACTCAATTCTCATGTTTACTTTTGCAATTGTTGTTGAATTTAGAGCTATGATTCACTAAACCCCATTTTCATTAGGGGGAGGAGCTCTGTTTATTGGATTGAATTGATGAACTCCTCTTTTTCTTTCTCAATTCAAGTGGTTAATCCAAAGAGGAAACTCTTGTTCTTCAAAGATTCAATCACCATCGAGAGAGGGGTTAATCTATATGAATTGTGTGGTGAATTTGAGGAATGAGCCACATAATTCAGTTTAGAGTTCATCCTTTCATGATTTCCTTAATCAATACACCTTGGTTGGTATGTGAGATGTAACCTTCCTTGGTTGAGATTATGGGAGTTGTGTGGCTTGGATTAGAAATTGAGCTTCATCTCTTCTCATGAACAATTAGATCACGAGAGTGGCAATTGGTTATGTTGAGAGAAATTGGATCACCAAGAGATTGGGATCCAATTACCCACAACTTGCCATGGATCTATACCCATGATTGAGAAGGAATTGATCAACATCAATTCATGAAAATTTGCATCTCCAATCCCTAATGATCTTCCCATCATTAAGTTTTATCTCTTTTGTTCTTTAGTTGTTTGAATACCCATTACCCAATTCCCTTCTACATTCTTGCAATTTATTATTCTTGTCATTTACATTCTGTTTCTCAATTTCTTGACATTTACTCTTATGTTCTTTAAATTTGTGCAACCTTTACTTTCTTGCAATTTATGTTTGATGTCATTTAAGTTTTTTGCACTTTAAGTTTTAGTCATTTACTTTTATTTTCTTTCTTCATTGCAATTCTTTAGATTCCTTGTCATTTAATTTTTACAAGTATGTCCAAAAATCACAAATCTCTTGAAATCAAAATCATGTTTGCTTGACTAAATCTACCATTTAACTAAAGTTGCTTAATCTACCAATCTCCGTGGGATCGACCTCACTCTTAGTGAGTTTTATTACTTGATACGACTCGGTATACTTGCCGGAAATTACGTGAAATTAATTTTTTACGTATCACCGGCCTAGAAACAGAGACTAGAGCCAGGGGACGAGCAGAGACTCAACACACATTCTCATTAGCATAGTTTTAGATTTTTAGATTGGAATCTTAGAGAGAAATCATTGTTCCTCTAGGTTTTCTACACATTCATAGTTTTATAGTTTATACTTTTGCTTCGGATATTGAGAAGAGTCATTACCTCCGTTGAAGTTGCTATTATTCTAGTTTGTTTTCTTATTCCCTTACTCTTCCATATCCTTAATCTTTGTTCAGAGTTACAATTGGATTATTTTTAGAATTTATTAATGTGAAGAGTTATTTTTACTTTTAATTAATTTTCAATTCCTATTTCATCAAATTTATTATGTCTTCTTCTTATATTTCTGTGAGCGTTATATTCATGTCAATGGAGTAGACTCCCAACTTAACTTGGGGGTTGATTAAAAGGAGACCCTTGAGTTGGAATGCTCAAGTGATTAGTTAAATTGGAAGTCGTTGGCTAATTCTCTATTTACTAATGCTAGTCCTTCCCACGGAAGAGGATTAGGATTTGCAAAAAAGAGTTAGCTCAATCACTTGACTTTCCTTTATTTTGTAAGGGTGAACTAAGTGAAAACAACAACCTCTTAATACTACGCTTGAGAAAATTCCAACAAGGATAGAACTTCCAATTAATCATTTTCCCGGTCAAGAACTTTTATTTGATTATACAAATCTCTTTTAAATTACATTGCTTTGATTTACAATTATTTATTTTTCCGTTCTCCAACTCTCAAAAATTCTCGAAAAACTCCTGATTAATAAGATAGCACCCTTTTGTCAACTTGTTGGGAGACGACCTGGGATTCATACTCCCAATATTTTTATTCTAATTTTGTGACAACCTTTCTAAATTGATAAGTGGATTTTTGCTGGTTAAGAACTGTACTCGCAACGTATTTCTTATATTAATTTCTTAATTGGCTGATTTCAGCCCACATCACACTCTTCTCTAGGATTAACCTCAGTATTACTAGGAAGAGTATTTGGAGGGATCTCAGGGATCCTCTTGCTCAATTGACCAACTTGTACCTCCAAATTTCTAATGGAGGACCTTATTTCATTAATGAAACTATGAGTGGTCTTAGTGAGGCTGTAGACTAGAGTGGCTAAGTCAGAAAGGCTCTGCTTAGAAGTTTCCATATTCTCTTGAGCAAACGAGAATGGTGGTCTGTTGTTGAACCTATTATGGTTCCTACCACCTTGATTGAAACCTTGCTGAGGTTTCTGTTGATCCTTCCATGAGAGGTTAGGATGATTCCTCCATAAAGGATTGTAAGTGTTTCCATAAGCTTCTCCCATGTAATTCACCTCCTCCATGGTAGGTTGATCAGGATCATAAGCTTCTTCTTCAAGAGAAGCTTCCTGATTACTGTCGGGTGCAGTTTGCATCCCAGTGAGATGTTGAGAGATCATGTTGACTTGTTGGGTCAAGATCTTATTCTGAGCCAAGATGGCATTCAGAGTCTCAACTTCATGAACTCCTTTCTTCTGAGAGGTTCCATGATTTACATGATTCCTCTTAGAGGTGTACATGAATTGGTTGTTTGCAACCATCTCAATGAGTTCTCTTGCTTCTACAGGTGTCTTCTTCAAGTGGAGAGATCCACCTGCAGAGCTATCCAAGGAAATCTTGGATATCTCAAACAAGGCATCATAGAACATACGTATGAGGGACCATTCTGAGAGCATGTCAGGAGGACATCTCCTGATTAACTACTTGTATCTTTCCCAAGCTTCATAGAGGGATTCACATTCTCTTTGTCTGAAGGTTTGAACTTCCACTCTAATCTTGCTCATCCTTTGAAGAGGAAAGAACTTAGCAAGAAAATCATTAACTAGCTTTTTCCAAGAGTCAAAACTCTCTCTTGGTTGGGCATCCAACCATAACTTAGCTTTGTCTCTTAAAGCAAAGGGGAGAAGCATCAGCTTGTAGACTTCAGGATCAACTCTATTAGTCTTTACAGTATCACAGATCTATAAGAATTCTACTAAGAACTGATGTGGATCTTCTAGTGAAAGTCCATGGAATTTGTAGTTCTGCTGTAGAAGAGAGACTAACTAAGGCTTAAGCTCAAAATTGTTAGCTTCAATGGCAGGCACAACAATGCTTCTGCCATAAAAGTCAGAGGTAGGCATGGTGAAGTCACTAATGACCTTTCTAGGCTCCTCTTGTGGTTCAGTCATGTCCTCCTTTTCTTGTTCAAAACTTTCTGAAATCTCTCTTCCGAAGTGTTGTGCTTTAGCTAGTTGTAAATGCCTCCTTAGAATCTTTTCAGGTTTAGGATCAGGAGTCAAGAGGGATTTTTTTTATCCTTGTTCCTGGTCATAAACAAGAAGAAAAGAAAAAAGAGAAAAAAAATAAAACTTTCTATGCCAATAGGCAAGAGGCTCCTCCTTAAAGATAGAAGTAGAAAAAGAAGAAGAAGATAAAAAATAAAAATAAAATAAATAAAATAAGTAAAAGAAAAATACCTTGTAAATAGTAGTAAATAAGAGAAGATAGAATAAAAGATGGAAAAGAAATCACAAGAAAGCTTTTTGTACCACTTGAATCAAAGAGCTTCAAGTGAGATGTGAAGAAAGAAGAGAGAAATAAAAGAGAAAAGGAGGAATACAGAGGGTGAAGAAGAAGAATGATAAGTGGAAATGTGAAGAAAAGAGGTATAAATAGAAAAAGTAAATAAGAATTAAAATATTTTTATGTTTATTTTATTTAATTAATTAATTTTCAAAAATTAAGTTATTAGTTTAAAAGAAATTTAAAATTTAAATGTTAATTTTTTTTTGAAAATAGAAGAGAGAGGAGAGAGAGGAATTTTTGAAAATTGAAAAAGATGAGACTTGGTTAGTTTATTTTGAAAAAGAAGCGAGAGAGAAGAAGATATTATTTTCGAAAATTAAGGAAGAGAATAGTTAGTTAGGAGGTTTTGAAAAAGAAGAGAGAGAAGAATGAGATGTAGTTTTCGAAAATTTGAGAAGAGAAGAGTTAGTTAGGAGGTTTTGAAAAAAATGAGAGAGAATATAAGAGATATTTTCGAAAATTAAGGAGTAAAAAAGTTAGTTAGGAGGTTTTGAAAAATATGAGAGAGAAGACAAGATATTAATTAAGAAAAGATAAAAATAAAAATAAAAGATAAGGTGAGAAAAGATTTGAATTTTTAAAAATGAGATAGAAGATAAGATAAGAAAAGATTTTTGAAATTAAAATTTGAATTTAGAAAAAGATAAGATTTTGAAATTTGATTTTGAAAAAGATTTAATTTTAAAAAATTTGAAATTTGAAAAAGATAAAATGAGATTTTTGAATTTTGAAAAAGATATGATATGATTTTGCAAAAGATAAGATATTTTGAAAAATTTTATTTTTGGAAACTTGACAACTAAGATATGATAAGATAAAAACTTTAAAAATTGAAATCTGAATTTTAATGAAAAATTTCGAAAATTATGGTTGAAATTAGTTAGAAAAGATATTTTTTTGATTTTTTTGAATTTTATGATGAAAGAGAAAAATACAAAAAAGACACAAGACTTAGAATTTTTAGATCTAGCACACTCAAATTTTCGAAAATTTGGAGGGAAACACAAGGGAACACCAAATTTAAAAATTTTAAGATCAAGTCACACACAAGACTCAAGAACACTTTAAAGACTCACAAGAACACCAAGAACAAAATTTAAAGACTCAAAGAATTCAATAACATGAAAAGAACACCAAAGTTAAAATTTTTAGAAAACCAAGACAAAATTTTCAAAAATTTGAAGAAAAATAAAAAGAAAACACCAAACTTAAAAACTTGTCACAAGATTAAACCAAAGAAAAATTATTTTTGAAAATTTTTAGAAAATAGGACTCAAAGAGAATGCAAGACTCAACAAGAAGATTAACACTGTAACTCAAAGAAAACAATTCAGAGGATGCCAAAAATAAGCTATATGAAAAAGGTTTTTGAAAGAGTTAAAAAAATTTTGGAATTGAAAAACAAGAACATGAAAAACTCAAACTAAGAACAAAAAAATTAAACAAAGAAAAGAAAAATATTTTTGAAAAAGTTTTAAGAATTTTTGAAAAAATAGAATAAGAAAACAAAAAATAAAGACTTAATTAAAATAATGTAAAATAAACTTACTTGATCTAAGGAGCAAAACAATCTAGCAGTTTGTCCAAATTCAATAATCCCCCAGCAACGGCGCCAAAAACTTGGTGCGCGTGTATGCAAAACCCACACGATTTTGTATAACAGCAGCAGTACCAGCAAGTGCATTGGGTCGTCCAAATAATACCTGAGCGAGTCAAGGTCGATCCCACGAGGATTATGGCTTGAAGCAAGCTATGGTTGTCTTGCAGGTCTTAGTCAGGCGGAATCAGAAGTTGTCGGATTAAGAAGTTAGCTATTAGGAATTATATAATGGGAATATAGTTGAGAGTCGGAGTTGCTTTGTCTATCTGAAGTAACTCTGGTACTACTGTCTTCTTTGCTTGTGAATGATCTTCTTCTATGGCAGGTTGTAAGTGATCAAAGCCATTGCCCATGGTCATTGATCTCTTCTGCTACATGTTGAACACGGCCATGGCCATTGGCCGTGGTTACTCAATCTAACGAAGGCTGAAGCGCATAGCAGTCCATTCTCTTGGCGATCCTACTCAAAACACCACAGACAAGGTCGAATCTTCCGGATTAGAGAACGCTGCTTCTTTGGATTCTAGCCTATACCACAGAGACCCTAATCTCCCCAGAAATTGGCTGAACTGGTGTCTCGAGAAGTCCCCAACGAAATCATGGATTAACAGTTTGAAAGATGTATAAACATAGTTGTTGGCTCGTGCTTTTCTTCTAGGTACTCACACGAACCCAAGTAGACGCGGGTGTTTGTCAGGCACATTTATCTTAATGTGATGAACAGAGCCAATTCGTTAGATCATCCTATTAATCACGATGAAGATCAGATATACATCTTAGAGATAGATCAAACACAGATCGAAGAGGAAACAATAGTACTTTTATTAATTCATAGGATTCAGCAGGGCTCCTCCACTCAACCTAGGAGGTTTAGAAACTCATACTGAAGGTAAAAAAATGAAAAAACGTGAATATGGCAGACCTCCCTCCATGGGAGGTGTAAAAGGTTCTAAAATCTCCTAAATTACATAAATAAGATCCCTTAAATACTAAACAGATGACTAGTAAAGGTAAAACAATCTATTTAGTGCTAAATCCACTTCTGAGGCCCACTTGGTGAGTGTTTGGGCTGAGTTTTAATGAAATCTACGTGCTATGAGGCTCCTTGGGCATGGAACACCAACTAGGGGGTCCTCTTTGGGCCTTTAGACGCTGGGCTCTACTTTTTGGGTGTTGGACACCTGGAAGGAGGCAGGAGGCTGGCGTTGGACGCCAGTTTTGGGCCTTCTAATCTGAAGAAAAGTATGGACTATTATATATTTCTGGAAAGCTCTAGAAGTCAGCTTTCTATTTCCGTTGAGAGTGCTCTATTTGAGCTTTTGTATCTCCAAAAAATCTCTTTCGAATGCAAGCAGGTCAGATTTGGACAGCATCTGCAGTGCTTTCTTTGTCTCTGAATCAGACTTCTGCTCCAGCTCCTCAATTTCAGCCAGAAAATACCTGAAATTGTCCAAAAACACAAAAAACTCATAGTAGAATCCAAAAATGTGATTTTAACACTAAAACCTATAAAAATGTAATAAAAACTAAATAAAAATTATTAAAAACTCTATGAAAGCGAATGCCCTGAGTCAGAAATCATTGTATGCTGCTGGGATGATGCTTCGAGAAGAGAAACTATTTAAAGCATTTGCAAACCTGAAGTTAGATGTTCAAGAAGTCTCTGGGACTTTGTGCTTGAGTCAGTTACAAATCTCGATTGATTTTAAGTCAGAACTCTTAAAGGCTCATCGAGATGATAATGTGTTACCAAAGGTATTATCGGCGATTGAACAAGGAAAGCGGTGGAGAGTGTCATAGGAGAAGGATGAGTTATAGAGATTCAAAGGTAGGATCATTGTGCCGGATGTTGGGGCTTTGCGGTAGGATATCCCAAAGGAAGCGCACAAAAGCGGATTCTCTATTCACCCGGGGAGTACTAAGATGTACCACGATCTGAAAGCTATGTTTTGGTGGTCTGGTATGAAGAATGATGTGGCGAAATACGTTTCAAAGTGCTTAACCTGTCAGAAGGTGAAAATTGAACATCAGAGACCTTCCGGGGCTTTGCAACCCTTGGAGATTCTGCAATGGAAATGGGAGAGCATTGCGATGGATTTTGTATTGGGATTGCTGAGAACTAGAGCCGGTTTTAATGCTGTCTGGGTAATTGTGGACCGGCTGATGAACTATACTCTTGAGGAGTTAGCACACTTGTAGATAATGGAGATTTTGAGACTTCATGGTGTGCCTACCACTATCATTTCTAATAGAGATCCCTGTTTCACTTCAAGGTTTTGGGGCGCGTTTCAGAGAGCTTTCGGAACCCGATTAAGCTTAAGTACAACTTACCAACCTCAAACAGATAGCCAATCTGAGAGAACAATCCAAACCTTAGAAGATATGCTGAGGGCTTGTGTTTTGGACCAGTCGGAGAGCTGGGATCGGTATATGCCGCTAGTGGAGTTTGCATACAATAATAACTACCATACGAGCATCGGAATGGCTCCATATGAGGCTCTGTATAGGAGGAAGTGCCAATCTCCACTATGCTGGTATGAAGCTGGGGAGAAGAGCTTATTGGGGCCTGAGATGATAGCTGAAACTACTGAACAAGTCAAGAAAATCAGAGACAGGATGCTCACTGCTCAAAGCCGTCAGAAGAGTTACGCCGATCAGCGAGGGACGCCCTTAGAGTTTGAGAAAGGAGACCATGTTTTCCATAAGGTTACTCCAACAACGGGAGTCGGTAGAGCGATTAAGACGAAGAAGCTAAATCCTCGATACATTGGTCTGTTTCAGATTCTCGAGAGAGTTGGACCGGTGGCATATCAGATGGCTCTACCACCTCACCTTTCGAACCTGCACGACGTATTTTATGTGTCGCAACTTCAAAAGTTTACTCCTGATGCTAGCCATGTGCTAGAACTTGAATCTGTTCAGTTAAAGGAAGATCTGACACTCCCGGTGACTCCGGTCAGAATTGACGACACTAGTGTTAAGAAGTTGTGCGGGAAAGAGGTTTCATTAGTCAAAGTGGCGTGGAGTCAAGCCGGTATTGAGGAACACACTTGGGAACTTTAGTCAAAAATGCGAACAGACTACCCGCACCTATTCTCAGGTAACTAAATTCGAATTTTATGGGCGAAATTCCTATTTAGGTGGGTAGAATGTAAAACCCGGGTAATTAATGACTAATTAACCCACAAATTAAAATTTATTCTAGAAAATTACAAATGTGATTTTTATTGTTTAATATGATAGAGAAAATTAAAATGAGAATTTTGACAATAATTTTAAAGAAATTGGCCCAAGATTGGGCAGAACGGGCCGAACTGGGCCCAACTGGGCCTGTGGACCCAGCCCATTCACATTAAATGAATGAGCTCAGCTCCTTCTCTCCCCCATTTGGCAAGGTGAGCACGTTGAAACAGCCATGGGAGAAAGAAGAAGAAGCAAACCCTTGGTTTGATTCAAAGTGCCATAACTTTTGATGCGGAGCTCCGATCGCTGCACCGTTTACGGCCACGTGATCGCAGTGTTGAGCTCTACAAAGTCCACAAATTTGTTCTTGAGGTAATACACGAATCCCTCTTTGAATTTCCAGCCATTAATCTAAAAAATTTAGTAGGTAAAGTGTTGAGATTTTTTAGTTTTGATGTTATAGGATCCAATTAACTTAAAGGAAAAGCTTTTTCTTGCCTCTTTGATCCTTGGGCTTGGTAAGATTCCCAAGCCTAAGTGAAATTTTTGAAGTGTTGTATTTAGTTATTGAGTTGTTATGTTTTGGATGTGATATTGTGGAATAGGTAATGTGTATATGTATATTGGATCTTGATTGATATTTTTGGAAATCTTTGGAGTGGAGCTATGAGCTTGAAAATCTGTTGGTGAGGTTTTGGAACCTTGAAAGTGGAAATTTAGAAGTGTTCCGGGTTGAGCGGAAAATCGGCCAAAGCATGGTTTCAGTTTTCTGTATCTAAAATATAGTGTAATGTGAAAACTTAGGCTAGTGACCCTAGGATAGGGATTGGATTATTGGTGTTGATGATTGGCTCGAAAATGATAATTATGCATTTGGCTAATATCCTTGGAGGTTATGAATTTGGTGTTCTTGTTGATGGTTGTATGAATTGTTCATGACATGGATTAGGTGTGTATAATGATTGGTGAATTTGTAGCTGATAATGTATTTGATAAGGATATTTGATGACTTGTATTGAGTGTTGTGAATTGGAAATATTGGGTTAGAGTGATGAAAATAGAGTTTTGGTTGGATGTGGAAATAATGTGGGAGTTGATTATGTGGATTGGAAATGTTTAATGTTGAAAGGCTGAGTTTTGGTTGGTTTAAAAGGGTTTTGGAAGTTTTGTATTTTGAAATTTGGAGGTTTTGCAAGTTTGATGAAAATTCTGTTTTAGTTCAAACTTTGACGAAGCACAACCTGGCCTCCGGACCCCCGATTTATGTCAAACTTGTTTAGAAACAAATTGGTTCCGAGGTATTTATGCCGTTCAAAGAATGGTAGAAAAATGTTTTAAAATAAGGAAGATATGCTCGATCAACGTTTGGTGTGCGTAGCTAAGCATTCAGGACTTAGCAGCTTTTCAGGTTTCTAGTAAGTCCGCGTACGCGAGCTGCCTGCGCGATGCGACCAATGGCTACTTTCGCGTACGCATGGTGTGGGTCGCGTACGCGAGAATGGCATTTTTGATGTTACGTACGCGACCACCTGGCGCGCGATGTGAGCAAACGATTTGGGTTGATAGGTTCGCGTACGCGAACTAGTGATGTGTACGCGAAAAGTCCAGCTTGGCCAGGGTGCGTACGCGAGAAGGATATGGATGAAGTTGTATCCTTTGTTACTATGTTCTTTTAGCTTATCTTCTTCTATGATGGTAATAGTCCTATTATTACTTATTCCTGGTTTACAATATTCTAACATATGTATTTCATAATCTCTTCCTTCCCAGAATTTTTTTTTGAATACTTTATTTTTATCTATTATAGGTATATTCCAATTATGAAAACTTTCCTCTAATTTAGCTATTTCTAATTCATTTTTAGTTCCGGAGGTTGATGCTTCCCCATTATCTGTTTTTATTACTAAAGAATTATTTTTTCCTAGATTTAAACTACTCATCATTCTCAATAAACTAGCCATTTTATGGTTAGAACTTTGTGAGTTACGGGACCACCCTCGTTAACCAACGGATTCACTGCCTCTCTAGGACTTACAACCGAGACCACGATCTAGGCTAACCAACTTATTAATAGTTCTCACTGCTACTTCAAAGTTTTAACTATAAAATTTTTAGAAAATCAAGAAGACTTGTAATAAAAATCCAGTTAAAAATATTCTTTATAAATGTTATTAGATACATTCCCTTTATTGAACATGCAAAGAGAGGCACATGCAAACATGAATATGATTGTATTATCTCACATGTATGGCTATAGATATTTTATTATGTGCCAAGGAAAAGTCACCTCAAATTTACAGTCGATAGGTTAAATTTATTGAACATTTATCAACTGATGTTGTTTTTGATATTCTTGGAATTGGTGCGTTTACTCATGCTACCATTTTGTGCCAGGTGCACGCTGTGTTGCAACTCTATTGAATGAGATGAAGTATTGTGGCAATTGATTTGGTGTAATCTCAATGTGCATAGGTGAGTTCTTCTATTGGCCTTCTTTCTTCAACTCAAATGCTAGAGAACCTGTTGAATAAGGACATGCTCTATCTACTTTCTGTTGATGATGATGAAGAGTAATGCATTCAAATACCATGTTGATTTTTGGTTATCACTGGTTCTAGTATTTAACAGGTTATGGTGGTTGATGCCGAGTCATACACCTATGATGATGAGGTCATCAAGAAAGCTGAAGCAATGGGGAAGTCTGGCCTTGTAGAAATCAATGCAAAATAAGATAGCTTTATATTCATTGTGTAAACTACTGGAGCCATAAAAGCTTCTCAGCTGTTGCTAAATGCCACTGAAATTCTGAAGCAAAAGCTGGATGTGTATGTCTATCTGAGGACATAGTGGAGGCTAATGATCACTTTGGTGAACTGGGTGCACATATGCGAGGAGGTTGATCAAAATTATTGTTAGATTTAATGGCAAAGTTGGTGGAATTGTAATTCATGTATTAGGAATATATGTGTACTTGTTATGACTTTAATTTTTGTTTTTTTTTTACTGTGATGTGATTAAACACTTTTTTTGGTGACAAGTTTATGTATGTTGAGTTGATTGATTCAAAATTATTGGTCATTATCTAAATTTTAAAATTATCTATGAATTTTGTATGGTTTTTTATTAGGAAGATTAAAAAAGAACAATAGGTTATTGAACACACTTTTTGCCATGCTTTTAAAGCGTAGCCATATTGTACAACAGTCATCAACACCCACTCTTTAAAAGCGTAGCCATATCTCTCACTCTTGGCACGCTTTAAAAGCGTAGTCATATGTCTCGCTATTGGCACACTTTAAAAGCGTAGCCATATGTCTCTCTATTGGCACGCTTTAAAAGCGTAGCCATATCTGGCACATATATATGGGCACGCTTTTAAAGCATATCGATCTTTAAAATCATGGCAAAAAATAAAGTGTGGCAATAGAGCAACCGGCACCCTTGCAGATGCGACCCTTTCAAAAGCGTACTAGTAGCACAAAAAGCGTAGCGAAAAGCTATCGCTACGCTTTTTTTACTTTTCGCCACACTTTAAAAGCGTAGCAAAAAGCTTATTTTCTTGTAGTGGTACTAGCCAAATTAGTCCAACAACTTCCGCCATCAATAATCAGACTACACACTTTTCCACCCACTAAGAATCGAGTGTGAAAAAGATTTTGACGTTGCTCTAGGCTATCTTCTTTCACCTGCAAATTCAAAGTACGTCTAATAACAAGAGATTCACCATGGACTGTATACTCAACATCACCATTAGAATTATCGTCAAAAAGTGGCATACTATTATGATCAGAATCATCACCATGATCAGAATCAGACATAATATCATCCCCTCTAATAATCATCATTCTCTTATTTGGGCAATCACTAGCATAATGACCTATACCATGACACTTGAAGCATTTAATATCTCTGTGCCTAGAAGTAGCAGAAGAAGTGTTAGAATTACCTTCTTCTTTGTAGCATCAAACAACTCCTTAGTGCTCTTCTTTGGATTAGCATGAGACAATCCCCTTGGTGCTCTTCTTTGTTGTTGCCTCTTCACTTTCAGTGCCATATTAAATAAATCCTCTATCTCCACATAATGATGTAACTCCATCACATCAGCAGTCACTCTATTCAAACCCCCTAAAAATTGTGCCATAGTAACCTCAGTGTCCTCTTCTATGTTGGCAGTGATCATAAGCATCTCCATTTTCTTATGGTAGTCTTCAACAGACTTGGAGCTTTAAGTTAGTCGATGTAACTTCTGATGCACTTCCCTGTAGTAGTACGAAGGCATAAATCTCTTCTTCATGAGGTGCTTCATAAGATCCCAAGTGTCTATAGGATGATCGTCATTCTGCAGTCTTGTCTTCACAAGTTTATCCCACCAAAGCAAGGCATAGTTAGAGAATGCAACTACTGCTAAATGAATCTTTTTTGCCTTAGAGTAATTATGACAAGCAAAAATTCTTTCCACCTTACGTTCCCACTTCAAATAAACTTCAAGATCATTTTGCCCTTTTAATGGTGGTATTTGCATCTTGATGGCATTGATATTACTATCTTGGCTTCTGCGTTGAGGTGTTAGAGCCCCCATCAGAGTCATCATTAGAAGGTAGATGATTTTGACGTCGATTCCAAAAAGTTCCTTGTTTAGTAGTCCTGGACAATGTATGTGTCACTCCTGCCTCCATGATTTTGATGCCTAGGCATCTTAGGCTAGTTTCACAAGCCATTTTCATCTGTTTTTCATTTGGTTTTCATCTACTTTCTTGAGCAATAAGCAAGTAATTAGATGAGAATTTCATGCATACCTTGATTCAATCAAACATGGGTAAATTGGTGCATTTTTCATGAGATTTATGCTAGATTTACTTAATGCTATGAATGAGACAAAAATCTTGTGATTATAGCAAGACTTTGATGCATTTGTTTGGTTGATGATAGGTGAAAAGAAGCAGAGGAATGGCAAGGAAGAAGCAGAGAAAGCAACGTTGGTGGCCAAAGTTGGCTCACCAACGTTGCCTCAAATGTTGAGGGAAGAGGGCCATGCAACGTTGGTGGCCAAAGTTGGCTCACCAACCTTGCTAGGCAACATTCCAAAGGGCTAAAATACAACGTTGGTGGCCAAAGTTGGCTCACCAACGTTGCTGGCGACATTCTTGTAAAGAAGGTTGCAACGTTGGAGGGAACGTTGGTGAACCAATGTTACCTCCAACATCTTCGATAACTCTCAAAGTTGGAGCTAAAAAAATTACCTTGTGTGTGTACGCACAGCGTTGTGTGCGTACGCACAAGAGAAAAAATTTCAAGTGTGCGTACGCACACGTGTGCAACGTTGGAGGAACATCTACGGTGAATCTCCAAGTTTGAGTTAGAAAAATTGCCTTGTGTGCGTATGCATAGCGTTGTGTGCATACACACAAGAAGAAAAATTGCAAGTGTGCGCATGCACAAGGCAGTGTGTGTACGCATAAGTAGACAAATGTTGGTGCACCAACATTGAGTCAAATGTTAGTGGCAATGCTCAATCCTTTTTTTAAGTAACGTTTGACTCAACGTTTTCCTATCAACGTTGATCACCAACGTTGATACCAAGCTCCACTATAATCGGGCACCCATGCAAGCATGAAAGTTAGTTGCCAAACGTCCCTCATTAACGTCACTAAAAGCCACTTTCAACTTGCTTCAATAGAGGCCAAAGCCCAGTCCAAAGACTTGAAGACTGAATGAAGAAAGTGTATAAATAGCATAGAGTTTAAGTTAGAAAAGAGGGATTGCCACCTGGGGATCTAGGATTGCAAAAACTTTGTACTTTACTACTTTCTCTGCAATTCAATTTATTTCAGAATGCACTTTTCATTTTCAATTTCCATTCCCAGAGCTATGAACAACTAAACCCCTCTTCATTGGGTTAGGGAGCTCTGTTGTAATTCAATAGATCAATTATAGTTTTCATTCTTCTTCTTCTTTCCATTCTCTTGATTTGCTTGAAATTTTTCGATCTTCATCCAATTGAGCAATTGTCTCGGAAGAGAAATTGCTCATACTTGGATTTCCTCTGAACTTTGGAAGAGGAATGAGGAAATTATGCTAGAAATGCTTTCTCATGTTGGACTGGGTTGGGGGTCGGATGGATATAGTGACATATAATCCTACCAATACTTTGATCTAGAAAAACATGTGCTATAATCAGTGATCGTACTTCATCTCTTCCCATGAGCAATTAGATCAAGGAATTGGGCAATTGTTCAAGCTTAGAGAGATTGAATTGCCAAGAAATTGGGATTCAATTACCTAAGATTGCCAAGAGATTAATGAATGCATGGATTGAGGAAGAGATGAGAATGAACTTGATCTGGAGAATGCAACATCTCCTAAGCCCAATGAGCTCCCCCATTTCTGATCTTCCATTCTTTACTTTCTGCTATTTACATTTATGCTCATCACCCCATTCCCATTTAAATTTCTGCAAGTTTAATTTCCTGCACTTACTTTCTGCACTTTACATTTAGCTCTTTTACCTTCAATCATTTACATTCTTGCAATTTACATTTTCCGCCATTTAATTTCTGCAAAACCCAATTCAAATATACTCAGTTCAACTAGAACACTCCTCTAATTAAAGTTGCTCAACCAATCAATCCCTGTGGGATTCAACCTCACTCTACTGTGAGTTTTTACTTGACGACATTTGGTATACTTGCCGAAAGAAATTTGTAGTGATACAGATTTTTGTGCATCAAGTTTATGGTGCCGTTGCTGAGGATTGATTTTGCATTGACAATGATTAAATTGGAGGATAACTAGATTGAACACTTTTCTTTTCTTTGTTGATTTGTCTTTATTTCAATTTGTCTATCTTTAATTTCAGCAATTCAATTTGTTTTCCTTGTTTATTTACCTTCCAGCATACTAATCCACAAACTGTTTGATCAATTACACTAACCACTCTAACCATAATTTTGAACAAGAGTGAATTCTTCACTTGCAATTGCTTGTCTGTTTGCTGAGTGTATGACAGGTAGAAGAGGAGGAGCTTCAACTTCCTTTGATAATGAACCTGAGAGGGCCTTCCTTAGACTAATGAGGGAAGCAAGAGGTAAAGGCATAGTTGGTGAAGAAGAGTTAGAAGAAGATCTAGACATTGCTATGGAGGAAGAAGTTCACAACCATGTTGGAGAGGGTGCTGGTAATCGTGTTGGGTAGGAGAGAAGAGTGCTATGCTCTTACATCAATCCCAATCCTAGGAATTGTTTGTAGCATCTTGAAACCTACCATTGATGCGGGCGGAAATTGGCGAGTTAAGAATGATTATAAAATATGCGTTGCAAGTATAGTTCTCAACCAACCAGAAATCCGCTTTATCAATTTAAAAAGGGTGTCACAGAAATTAAAATAAAAATACTGGGAGTATGAGTCCCAGGTCGTCTCCCAATGAGTTGCAGAAAAGTGTGCTATTTTATTAATCAGATGTTTTCAAAAAGGTTTGAGTTGAATGGCAGAAAATTAAATTAGAGAATTTATATAAATTTAAATAAAAGCCTTGATTGGAAGTTGATTAGTTGGAAGCCCTATTCTTGTTGTAGTACTCTCAGGATTAATTGATAATTGGGGATTATTCTGTTTAGTTATCCCTCACTAAGTAAAGGAAAGTTAAACAAGTTGGAATGCTATTTCTATCCACAAGTTCCAATCCGCTCTGGGGAGGATTGATGTTAGTGACTAGAAAGAAATCCAAACAATAAACCCAACTACAATCTCTCTCTCTCGAGCATCCCAACTTCAAGGGTTTCTTTCAATTAACTCCCCATCAAGTTAGGGGACTACTCGCTCATTGTAAATGTAAAATTCATAACATAAGAAAAGGAATTAAAGAAAGACATCATAAATAATGATCAAAAGATCAATAAAAAATAAAAGTGATTCTTGTATTAATAAATGCTAAAATAATCCAACAGTAAAATTAAGTAAATTAAGGAACATGGAAGAGTAAGAGACAAGTAAAGAAAATGAACTAGAGTGTCGAAGTCTTGATGAGGCAATAACTCTTCTCAATATCCCAATGCAAAAAACAATGAACATAACAAATCCTAAAAACTATGAATGTGTAGAGAGAAAACCTAGAGGAGAGGAAAACTAGATCTAAAAACTAAAACTATGCAGAATGAATGTTGTTGTTGGTTTCTACATGTTCTCTGGCTCTAGTCTGCTTTTCTGGGCCAAAAACCGGGTCAAAATAGGGCCCGAAATCGCCCCCAGCGATTCTGCAGATTATGCAGATCGCGCATGTCACGCGGTCGCGTCATCCATGCGGCCGCGTCATTCGGCTTTCTGCTTTGCCACGCGGTCGCGTCATCCATGCGGCCGCGTCACTCATGCTATTCCATGCCGCGTCACTCCTGCGGCCGCGTCACTGCAATTTCCTCTTCTTCGCGCGGTCGTGTTATCCATGCGACCGCGTCACTTCTCGCTGGTCATCTCCTCAATTTCTTGTGTTCCTTCCATTTTTGCAAGCTTCCTCTCCAATCTCCAACTCATTCATGCCCTGTAAAGCCTGAAACAGTTAAGACACAGATCACGGCATCGAATGGAATAAAGGAGAAATAAAATACATAATTAAAGTCCCTAGGAAGCAAGTTTTCAATCATACAATAACTTTAGAAAGGAATTATAAATGCATGCTTATTTAATGAATAAGTGGATAAAGATCATGATAAAACCACACAATTAAACACAATATAAACCATAAAATAGTGGTTTATCAACCTCCCCACACTTAAACATTAGCATGTCCTCATGCTTAGTTGAAGGAGATAAAATGAATGAGTAAGAACATGTAAAACCTATGAAATGCAATGCAACCTATATATATGAATGCAATTATATGATTTTTGTCCACTTGATCTAAAGTAAATAAGCTCTTCAAAATAATTACAAATCAAATTCCACTAACTCAATTCTTATACAGTAAGAACAGATAAAAATGCAAGAAGATAGCTCATGAAAGCAGGGAACATAGAAATTCAAGCATGGAACCCTCACTGATGGTGTATGTACACTATAGTCTCTCTAGTGTATAGAGTCATTACTCTATCCTTCTCTAATCATGCTCTCTAATTTTTTTGTTCTTCTCCTAACCAATCAACAACATTTAATATACCAATGCAAATATCATGAGGTCTTTTTTAAGGTTGTAATGCGGCAAAGGTAAGGGTAAGGATATACATATGGCTAAGTAAGCTTATAAATTAAATCTTTAATTAACCCAAGCTTTAACATAACCTATATATATTCTATATAACTTTAGAATTCATACCTAGCTACCCAGAATTTTCCTTTCACATCCATACTCATGTATCAACCTTTTGTTTTGATTTTATCATACATGCATTGATCCTTGAATTCTTAATTCAACATTGGGGTAATTTTGTCCCCTTATTTATTTTATTTTATTTTATATATATATATATATATATATATATATATATATATATAAACATAAACATAGCTTATCAATGCACATAGATTTTTTTAATTCTTATAGTTTCACATGAGTAGGTATCCAAATTCCCATTATATTATCATGACTCATTCCCTTTTTATCCTTTGTTTCCACAATTTCCCATACTTAAATAACACACACAATTCTATCTTAAGCTAACCAAAAATTCAATTTGGGATATATAATTGTTTTTCCGCTTAAGGCTAGTAATATGGTAAAATATAGAATAAATGAGATTTAAAGGCTCAAAGTGGCTAACAAAGGTAATTGAAAGGGTAGGCTTTATTTGGATAAGTGAGCTAAACAAATAATGGCCTCAATCATGTGCAAACATATAAATATAATAAACATTGGACATATAGGATGAAACAAAATGTAGATTACAATCATAGAGAAGTACACACACAAGAATAAAATAATTATGGTTAAATAATGTAACCATTCATAAAGGCTCAAAAATCATGTTCCAAATACAACTTTTTGAGCTAGTAGTTGCCAAGGAACAATTAATTAAAATTAGTGAAATTTTGTTCCAAGATAGAGTCTTAGAAGAAACTCATTGTCTTTTCAATCAAGCAGAACATGCATGCAACTAATCTATTACTATGCAATTTATCCTATTCTATAAAAGAAAAAATCTAACTAAATATCCTAATTTATTGGTGCTAGGGAAGAGAAATTACCTCCGGAAGTCAGGTACTGACCGACTTCCCCACACTTAAGGCTTTGCACCGTCCTCGGTGCCATCTGTTAAGAACAAAGGTGGGCTGGTAGCAGTATCTCCACAGTCGGGACCATCATGGCTCCCTGTGCTGGTAAAGGAAGTAGAGTCCGGGGTGTCTGAGTCCTTGAATTTTTCCATGATCAGCTCCTTGAGGTATGTGAATCGGCGCTTGTTATGGCGCTCCCTCATCTTAGCTTTGTGTTCTTGCCGATCCAACTTTTCAAGTATCTGCTGGAGCAGCTGATCAGTAGTGGGTGCTTGTGGTGTTGAAGAAGGAATATCTTCAACTGGTTCAGTAGGCTGGCTGGTAGTGGCTGCAGGAAGTTTAAGGTACTTCCCGTTAGGGACATACTGATCATCCCGGGGAAGCATGGCTTTGGTGTCCCCAGCTCTGTAGGAGACTCCGGCAGCTGAGACAAGATCTGAGACCAAGGCGGGGAAAGGTGAGTTGCCCGTAATTTGGACGTGTCCCATGGCATTCCGGATGTGTCTTGGTAGGTTCAGAGAATGGTCTGTAAGGATGCACCATAGTAGAACGGCCATGTCCGCAGTGAAGGAGGATTCGTGAGTGCTCAGAAAGACGTAATGGGACATGATCTGTGCCCATACACGAGCCTCTAAGGTAAGTGCTGAAGCCGAAATTCCCTTAGGGTAGGTACGATGGTATCCGTAGATCCAACGGCTGCCAGGTTGTGCGATAACTCTGAGAATAGTGTCCCAGTCAAATTGGTACATCTGGCGCTTGAGTGCGGCTTCTTGAAAGGCATCCAGTCCTTCTGGAACAGGGGGAAGACTTAGAACTTTTTGAATGGCCTCTTCTGTAATGGGGACTTGCTTCTGACGGACGTAGACAGATTGCAGGGTTGGTAAGTGGTAGTTGGAGTAGAACTCGAGTACCCAAGAAAGATTAACCTGCCTTGGCTGTCTTTGTAGGAAACCCCGTTGTCTTCGGGCAAGCTGCGGCTCAACAAATGTAGCAATGTGGTTTGGGAGGAGAAGAAGGTATTCGTTGTTGTAACTCCTTTCAGCCAGGATGGGAAACATCTGCTCACAGTAGCGATTGGGAAACCGCGCAGTGTCCTTTGCTGGGAAGGCTCTTTCTTTATCATCAACCTTTATAATCCTCTTAATTTTCTTTGTTGAGGGCTTGACGGCGGTGGAAGAAGGCTCTGCCACTAATGCTCTCTTCGTTCCTCTCCTTGCTGTTGATTTGGGAATGGCTTTCTCTTTTCCTTTCTTGGTGGCCATCCTGAAAAAGGGAAGAGAAAGTAAATTAAGTTTATAGAGATCGAGCAAGGAAGAGAACGGAAAAGGATGGTTATAAATGCACATTAAAAGGTAAATGAAGTTAACACACGCTCATGAGTACATGTGAAAACTCATTAATGGAAAATAGCTAGTGCATATGATGACAAGTGAATGCAAGATGTTTATTGGCATGCCGGCAAAGGGCATGAGTAGCATAGATCAAACATCACTCGTAATAAATCATCACGTTTGTATTGACAATTAATTTCAATTAATAAAATAGTAAAGGAAAATTGTGAAAAGCAAGCATTGAATATTAGAGTTAATGCCATATGGGCTTTTTCACAAACACATAGCATGCATGTAGAAGAGGCTCTTGAAAATAAGAATTGGAACATGCGAGTAATCCCTTAAAAAGAAATGTATAATTGTCAAATAAATTTACAATAATCCACAAGCATATAATAATAAATAATGACTCACATAAATTGAGAACACCAAGTAAAAAGGAAAAAGAAAGAAAAAGAGAATAGGAATAATGAAGGTAAAAAGAAAAGAAAAGAAGATAACATATAAAAATAAGAAGAAAAATAGAAAAGTAAGGAGAGAAGAAAAAGAAAAACCTTGTTAATGGAGGTGAGAGAGAGAGAGAAAGTGTAAAAAGTGAGAAAGAAAGAAGAAGGGAGGAAGGGAGGGAGAAGAAATAAGGAGGGAAAAGAGAAAATAGGATTTGGGGAGAAAAAGATATGATAATTGGCAAATTAGGAAAACTGTGCGGCGCAATCGACGCGGTCGCGTGGGGCACGCGGTCGCGCGACTTGCGCTTAAACTTAATGACACGGTCGCGTGACCCGTTTTAGGCTAATGGCGCGAGGGTAGCCTCGCACTCGCACAACTCTCTGTTCAAAATCATATTAGTACCAAATTTTGGGTGACGCGATCGCATGGGGCATGCGATCGCGTGAGTGGTCAATTAGTGGGATACGACGCGGTTGCGTGGGGCACGCGATCGCGTGAGTGGGGCTGTGCGTCCAGCGCCAGTCCAGCACCACTCTAGCACAACTTTCGGCTGTGCACCCTTGTTACGCGGCCACGTGGGGCACGCGGTCGCGTGGGAGGCCATTATTCCCATATGACGCGGTCGCGTGGGACGGTTTGTGCCATTGGCACGCCTCCAGCCCTACTCCTGCGTAACCCCCTGTTCATATTATTATTGTCTCCCAGCTCCCTGCGACGCGGACGCGTCAACGAGGCGGTCGCGTCGCGTGGTGATTTTTTTTTAATTAAAAATATGTGAATGCAGATGCACGAAGTGTACTAATGAAGAGAAGAATTATTGAATAAGAAAATTAAAAATAAGGAAAAGAACGATCATACCATGGTGGGTTGTCTCCCACCTAGCACTTTGCTTTAACGTCCGTAAGTTGGACGCTCCACTAGCTCAGTCTTCGGCTATGTGGGGATCTTCCAAGAGGAAGATCTCGAGCTCCTTGTTCTTTTTCAGCTTCTCGCCATGGTACAGCTTTAGACGATGTCCATTAACTTTGATAAGTTCAGAGCTTGAAGGATGGCTTAGGTGATAAACTCCATACGGTTTGGCCTTCTCTACTCTGTATGGACCTTCCCATCTCGATCTCAACTTGCCTGGCATGAGCCTCAGTCGAGACTTGTAAAGGAAGACTAAGTCCCCAGGTTGGAACTCTTTCCTCTTGATGTGCTAATCATGTACAGCCTTCATCTTCTCCTTGTATAGTCTTGAGTTCTCATAAGCTTCTCGGCGAAGGCTTTCCAGTTCCTGCAGTTTCAACTTCCTTTCAGCTCCGGCTCTCTCAATTCCCATGTTGCATTCTTTTACTGCCCAAAAGGCTTTATGCTCTATTTCAACAGGGAGATGACAAGCTTTTCCATAAACTAAGTGGAAAGGACTCATCCCAATGGGTGTTTTGTATGCTGTTCTGTATGCCCAGAGTGCATCTTGTAGCCTGGTGCTCCAGTCTCTTCTATGAGGTTTGACTATCTTCTGCAAGATACGCTTTATCTCTCTATTTGACACCTCGACTTGCCCATTAGTCTGAGGATGGTAGGCTGTTGAAACTTTATGAATTATCACATGCTTCTTCATTAGTCCTATTAGTCTCCTGTTACAAAAATGGGTGCCTTGATCGCTCACGATTGCTCGTGGTGATCCAAAGCGACAAATAATATGGTTTCTCACAAAGGAAACAACAGTGTTAGCATCATCAGTGCGGGTAGGAATTGCTTCCACCCATTTGGAAACGTAATCCACAGCTAACAATATATAGAAATAACCATTAGAATTTGGAAACGGACCCATGAAGTCAATGCCCCAAACATCAAAAATTTCACAGAAAAGCATAATCTGTTGAGGCATCTTATCCCTCCTGGATATATTACCAAATTTCTGACATAGAAAACAAGATCTACAAAATTCAGCAGCATCCTTAAAAAGAGTAGGCAACCAGAATCCACAGTCTAAGATTTTTCTAGTAGTTCTTTGAGGGCCAAAATATCCTCCACTCTCAGATGAGTGGCAGGCCTCTAAGATGGACTGGAATTCTGATTGAGGCACACACCGTCTAATTACCTGGTCAGCTCCACATCTCCATAAATATGGGTCATCCCATATATAATATTTAGACTCGCTTTTCAGCTTGTCCCTTTGATGCTTAGAAAAATTTGGAGGAAAGGTGCGGCTAACTAGATAATTAGCTACAGGTGCATACCAAGGGACTATCTCAGATACTGCTTGCAGGTTATCAAATGGAAAATTATCAGCTATAGGAGTGGAGTCATCTGTAATGTGCTCAAGGCGACTCAAGTGGTCTGCCACTAGATTCTGGTTACCACTCCTATCCTTAATTTCTAAATCAAATTCTTGTAATAGCAGTATCCAACGTATAAGCCTTGGTTTGGACTCCTTTTTAGATAATAAATACTTTAGAGCTGCGTGGTCTGAATACACTACTACTTTAGTACTAAGTAAATAGGCTCGGAATTTATCTAGAGCAAAAACAATAGCAAGAAGCTCTTTCTCAGTAGTAGTGTAATTCGACTGAGCGGCATCCAAAGTTTTAGATGCGTAAGTAATAACAAAAGGATCCTTACCTTCACGTCGAGCCAGTGCTGCTCCTACTGCATGGTTGGAAGCATCACATATTATTTCAAATGGTTGGCTCCAGTCTGGTCCTCTCACAATTGGAGCTTGAGTCAGTGCACCCTTCAGCTTATCAAACGCCTGTTTGCAATTTTCACTGAACTCGAACTTAATATCTTTTTGTAGTAGCCTGGATAAGGGAAGTGCTACCTTACTGAAGTCCTTAATGAACCTCCTGTAAAAACCTGCATGGCCAAGGAAAGAACGAACCTCCCTCACAGAAGAGGGGTAAGGTAAATTAGAAATAACATCCACCTTTGCTGGATCTACAGAAATGCCAATATTAGACACAACATGTCCTAGTACAATCCCTTGTTTAACCATAAAGTGGCATTTTTCAAAATTTAATACCAGGTTTGTACTGACACATCTATCTAATACTCTAGATAATCTATCTAAGCAAAGGCTAAAGGAGTCGCCATAAACACTAAAATCATCCATAAAAACTTCCATACAGTCCTCAATAAGATTAGAGAAAAGACTCATCATGCACCTTTGGAAAGTAGCGGGTGCATTGCACAAGCCAAAGAGCATTCTCTTGTAAGCATAAGTCCCAAAATGACATGTAAAAGTGATCTTTTCCTGATCCTCAGGAGCTATATGAATATGGAAATAACCTGTGTAACCAGCTAGAAAACAATAATGCGATTTACCTGACAGGCGATCCAGCATTTGATCAATGAATGGGAGAGGATAGTGATCCTTACGGGTTGCTTGGTTGAGGCGTCTGTAGTGAGGAGCTGAACTGTGGTTGTCAGGAGCTCTCCATGCTCATTCTTTACTGCAGTGACTCCAGACTTCTTTGGTACCACTTGTATTGGGCTTACCCATTCACTGCCTGAGATGGGATAGATGATATCTGCCTCTAGTAGTCTGGTCACTTCCTTTTTGACAACCTCTAGGATAGTGGGGTTCAGTCTTCTCTGGGGTTGACGAACAGGTCTTGCTCCCTCTTCTAAAAATATTCTATGCTTACAGACTTGAGGGTTTATGCCTACTATGTCTGCCAAACTCCAACCAATTGCCTTCTTGTGCCTCCTCAGCACACCAAGTAGCTGCTCTTCCTGTTAAGAAGTGAGTTCCCTTGCAATGATAACCGGAAACTTCTGCCCGTCTTCAAGGTAAGTGATGAGCGGATAATTTATACGCTTTTTGGCATTGTTTTTAGTATGTTTTTAGTAGAATCTAGTTACTTTTAGGGATGTTTTCATTAGTTTTTATGCTAAATTCACATTTCTAGACTTTACTATGAGTTTGTGTGTTTTTCTGTGATTTCAGGTATTTTCTGGCTAAAATTGAGGGACTTGAGCAAAAATCAGATTCAGAGGTTGAAGAAGGACTGCTGATGCTGTTGGATTCTGACCTCCCTGCACTCAAAATGGATTTTCTGGAGCTACAGAATTCAAAATAGCGCGCTTCCAATTGTATTGGAAAGTAGACATCCAGAGCTTTTCAGCATTATATAATAGTCCATACTTTGCCCGAATTTAGATGACGCAAACTGGCGTTCAACGCTAGCTCTCTGCCCAATTCTGGCATCCAGCGCTAGAAACAAGTTGCAAAGTGGAGTTCAACGCCCAAAATGGCACAAAAGCTGGCGTTCAACTCCAAGAATGACCTCTGCACGTGTAACATTCAAGCTCAGCCCAAGCACACACCAAGTGGGCCCCGGAAGTGGATTTATGCATCAATTACTTACTTCTGTAAACCCTAGTAACTAGTTTATTATAAATAGGACTTTTTACTATTGTATTAGACATCTTGGGATCAAGTCTTGGTTATTCCGGTTCCCCTCTGGGGTCGAGACCAATGAACTCCATTATCACTTATGTATTTTCAACGGTAGAGTTTCTACACTCCATAGATTAAGGTGTGGAGCTCTGCTGTTCCTCAAAGATTAATGCAAAGTACTACTGTTTTTCTATTTAACTCAACTTATTCCGCTTCTAAGATATTCATTCGCACTTCAACCTGAATGTGATGAACGTGACAATTATCATCATTCCCCATGAACACGTGCCTGACAACCACCTCCGTTCTACTTTAGATTGAAAGAATATCTCTTGGATATCTAATACAGGGGACCGAGTCCGAGTTATTAGAGTCTTCGTGGTATAAGCTAGATTGATGGCGGCATTCATGAGAGTCCGGAAAGTCTAAACCTTGTCTGTGGTATTCCGAGTAGGACTCTGGGATTGAATGACTGTGACGAGCTTCAAACTTGCGAGTGCTGGGCGTAGTGACAGACGCAAAAGGATAGTAAATCCTATTCCAGCATGATCGAGAACCTCCAGATGACTAGCCATGCAGTGACAGCGCATCGGACCATTTTCACAGAGAGGAATAGGATGCAATCATCGACAAGGGTGATGCCTCCAGACGATTAGCCGTGCTGTGACAGAGCATTTTGACCATTTTCCCGAGAGGATTGAAAGTAGCCATTGGCACCGGTGACATCCTTACAAAAAGCCAGCCATAGAAAGGAGTAAGACTGATTGGATGAAGACAGCAGGAAAGCAGAGGTTCAAAGGAACGAAAGCATCTCTATGCGCTTATTTGAAATTCTCACCAATGAATTACATAAGTGTTTCTATCCTTGTTTTCTATCTATTTATTATTTATGTTCGAAAACTCCATAACTATTTTATATCCGCCTGACTAAGATTTACAAGGTGACCATAGCTTGCTTCATACCAACAATCTCCGTGGGATCGACCCTTACTCACGTAAGGTTTATTACTTGGACGACCTAGTGCACTTGCTGGTTAGTTGTATCGAAGTTGTGACAAATTATGAATTAAGATTAGAGCACCAAGTTTTTAGAGCCATTACCAGAGATCATAATTTCGTGCACCAAGTTTTTGGCGCCGTTGCCGGGGATTGTTCGAGTTTGGACAACTGACGGTTCATCTTGTTGCTCAGATTAGGTAATTTTCCTTTTATTTTATTTTCAAAAAAAAAAAGTTTTCGAAAAAATCTTTCAAAAATTTCTCCTTTGTTTTCGAAAAAAATTTTAAAATAAAAATGTTTTCAAAATTATATTTTTCTTCAGAATTTTTAAGAATGAATTCTAGTGTTTCATGCAACATGTTGAAGCCTGGATGGCTGTAAAGCCATGTCTGTAGGGCATGTTAGGCTTGTCATGTCTGAGTTACATACTAAAGCTTGGCTGGCTAGTAAGCCATGCTTGACCCTTTGATTGGAACTTTAGACTAAAGAGCATAAGATTCCTGGAATTCATATTAAAAATTTTGGAATCCTTATTTTTCTTTTTTCAAAATGATTTTCGAAAAAAATTAAAAGAAAATACAAAAAAATCATAAAATCATAAAAAAATCAAAAATATTTTGTGTTTCTTGTTTGAGTCTTGAGTCAATTTTTAAGTTTGGTGCCAATTGCATACTCACCTTGCATTTTTCGAAAATTCATGCATTCATGGTGTTCTTCATGATCTTCAAGTTATTCTTAGTAAGTCTTCTTGTGTGATCTTGATGTTTTATTGTTTTGTGTTGTATGGTGTTTTTCATATGCATTTTTGAATTCTTAATGCCTAAGTATTAAAGATTTCTAAGTTTGGTGTCTTGCATGTTTTCTTTGCATATAAAATTTTTCAAAAATATGTTCTTGATGTTCATCATGATATTCACGGTGTTCTTGGTGTTCATCTTGACATTCATAGCATTCTTGCATGCATTCATTATTTTGATCCATAATTTTCATGCATTGCATCATTTTCTATGTTTTTCTCTCTCATCATTAAAAATTCAAAAATAAAAAAATATCTTCCCCTTTTTCTCTCATAAAATTTGAAAATTTGAGTTGACTTTTTCAAAAATTTTTAAAATCTAGTTGTTTTCTATTAGTCAAATCAAATTTTCAATTTAAAAATCTTATCTTTTTCAAAATATTTTTCAAAAATCAAATCTTTTTCATTTTTCTTAGTTATTTTCGAAAATTTTAAAAATATTTTTCAAAAATCTTTTTCTTATCTTTATTACATAATTTTCGAAAATAACATCATCAATTAATGTTTTGATTCAAAAATTTCAAGTTTGTTACTTACTTGTTAAGAAAGATTCAAACTTTAAGTTCTAGAATCATATCTTGTGATTTCTTGTGAATCAAGTCATTAATTGTGATTTTAAAAATCAAATCTTTTTCAAAACTAATTTCAATCATATCTTTTCAAAAATATCTTTCCATCTTATCTTTTTCAAAATCATATCTTTTTCAAAAATTTGATTTTAAAATATCTTTTCTAACCTCTTATCTTTTCAAAATTTGTTTCAACTAACTAACTAACTTTTTGTTTATTTCTTATCTTTTTCAAAACTACCTAACTAACTCTCTCTCTCTAATTTTCGAAAATCCCTTCCCCCTTTTTCAAAATTTCTTTTTAATTAACTAATTAATTTTTGATTTTAATTTTCAAAAAAAAAAATTACTAACCTTTTTCAAAAACCATTTTCGAAAATCACTAACTCTTTTTCAAAAATTATTTTCGAAATTCTCCCTCTCTCACCTCATTCTAATTATTTATCTACTAACATCTCCTCATCTCACATCTTTGCGCCCCTCACCCTTGTGTTTCCTTCCTTACATTACATATTTTGTCTCCTTCCTTTCTTCCACTTACATAGGGACCTCTATACTATGGTATAAAGGACTCCTGTTATTATTATTATTTTTCTGTGCCCTCTTATTTGTCATATGAGTAGGAGCAAAGACAAGAACATTCTTGTTGAAGCAGATCCAGAACCTGAAAGGACTCTGAAAAGGAAACTAAGAGAAGCTAAATTACAACAATCCAGAGATAACCTTTCAGAAATTTTCGAACAGGAAGAGGAGATGGCAGCTGAAAATAATAATAATGCAAGGAGGATGCTTGGTGACTTTACTGCACCAAATTCCAATTTACATGGAAGAAGCATCTCCATTCCTGCTATTGGAGCAAACAATTTTGAGCTGAAACCTCAGCTAGTTTCTCTGATGCAGCAGAACTGCAAGTTTCATGGACTTTCATCTGAAGATCCTTTTCAGTTCTTAACTGAATTCTTGCAGATCTGTGATACTGTTAAGACTAATGGAGTAAATCCTGAAGTCTACAGGCTCATGCTTTTCCCTTTTACTGTAAGAGACAGAGCTAGAGTGTGGTTGGACTCTCAACCCAAAGACAGCCTGAACTCTTTGGATAAGCTGGTCACGGCTTTCTTAGCCAAGTTCTTTCCTCCTCAAAAGCTGAGCAAGCTTAGAGTGGATGTTCAGACCTTCAGACAGAAGGAAGGTGAATCCTTCTATGAAGCTTGGGAAAGATACAAGCAGCTGACAAAAAAGTGTCCTTCTGACATGCTTTCAGAATGGACCATCCTGGATATATTCTATGATGGTTTATCTGAGCTATCAAAGATGACATTGGATACTTCTGTAGGTGGATCCATTCACCTAAAGAAAACGCCTGTAGAAGCTCAAGAACTCATTGACATGGTTGCTAATAACCAGTTCATGTACACTTCTGAGAGGAATCCTGTGAGTAATGGGACGCCTATGAAGAAGGGAGTTCTTGAAATTGATACTCTGAATGCCATATTGGCTCAAAATAAAATATTGACTCAGCAAGTTAATATGATCTCTCAGAGTCTGAATGGAATGCAAGCTGCATCCAACAGTACTCAAGAGGCATCTTCTGAAGAAGAAGCTTATGATCCTGAGAACCCTGCAATAGCAGAGGTGAATTACTTAGGTGAACCTTATGGAAACACCTATAATCCATCATGGAGAAATCATCCAAATTTCTCATGGAAGGATCAAAAGCCTCAACAAGGCTTTAATAATGGTGGAAGAAACAGGTTTAGCAACAGCAAGCCTTTTCCATCATCCACTCAACAACAGACAGAGAACTCTGAACAAAATACCGCTAATTTAACAAACTTAGTCTCTGATCTATCTAAGGCCACTGTGAGTTTCATGAATGAAACAAGGTCTTCCATTAGAAATTTGGATGCACAAGTGGGCTAGCTGAGTAAAAGGATCACTGAAATCCCTCCTAGTACTCTCCCAAGAAATACAGAAGAAAATCCAAAAGGAGAGTGCAAGGCCATTGAATTAATTACCATGGCCAAACCTGTAAGGGAAGGAGAGGACGTGAATCCCAAGGAGGAAGACCTCCTGGGACGTCCAATGATCAATAAGGAGTTTCCCTCTGAAGAACCAAAGGAATCAGAGACTCATCTAGAGACCATAGAGATTCCATTGAACCTCCTTATGCCATTCATGAGCTCTGATGAGTATTCCTCTTCTGAAGAGAATGAGAATGTTACTGAAGAGCAAGCTGCCAAGTTCCTTGGTGCAATCATGAAGCTAAATGCCAAATTATTTGGTATTGAGACTTGGGAAGATGAACCTCCCTTGTTCACCAATGAACTAAGTGATCTAGATCAACTTACATTGCCTCAGAAGAGACAGGATCCTGGAAAGTTCATAATACCTTGTACCATAGGCACCATGATCTTTAAGGCTCTGTGTGACCTTGGTTCAGGGATAAACCTCATGCCCCTCTCTGTAATAGAGAAACTGGGAATCTATGGGGTACAAGCTGCTAAAATCTCATTAGAAATGGCAGACAATTCAAGAAAACAGGCTTATGGACAAGTAGAGGACGTGTTAGTAAAGGTTGAAGGCCTTTATATCCCTGCTGATTTCATAGTCCTGGATACTGGAAAGGAAGAGGATGAATCCATCATCCTAGGAAGACCTTTCCTAGCCACAGCAAGAGCTGTGATTGATGTGGACAGAGGAGAATTAATCCTTCAATTAAATAAGGACAACCTTGTGTTTACAACTCAAGGATCTCTCTCTGCATCCATGGAGAGGAAGCAGAAAAAGCTTTTCTCAAAGCAGAGTCAAAGCCCCCACAGTCAAACTCTAAGTTTGGTGTTGGCAGGCCACAACTAAACTCTAAGTTTGGTGTCAAACCCCCATATCCAAACTCTAAGTTTGGTGTTGGGAGGTCTCAACAAAGCTCTGCACATCTGTGAGGCTCCATGAGAGCCCACTGTCAAGCTATTGACATTAAAGAAGCGCTTGTTGGGAGGCAACCCAATGTTTATTTATCTAATTTTATTTTTGTTTTTCATGTTTTCTTAGGTTCATGATCATGTGGAGTCACAAAATAAACGAAAAATTTAGAAACAGAATCAAAAACAACGGAAGAAAAATCACACCTTGGAGGAAGCACCTGTCTGGCGTTCAACGCCAGAATAGAGCATGGTTCTGGCGCTGAACGCCCAAAATGGGCAGTATCTGGGCGCTGAACGCAAAAAATGGGCAGCATCTGGGCGCTAAACGCCAGAATTGCACCTTGGAGAAGAGCTGGCGCTGAACGCCTAGAACAAGCATGGTTCTGGCGTTCAACGCAAGAAATGGGCAACAAATGGGCGTTGAACGCCCAGAACAAGCACCAATCTGGCGCTGAACGCCCAGAGTTGTGTGCAAGGGCATTTTGCATGCCCAATTTGGTGCAAGGTTGTAAATCCTTGAACACCTCAGGATCTGTGGACCCCACAGGATCACCTCAGGATCTGTGGACCCCACAGAATCCCCACCTACCTCCATTCACTTCTTCTTACCCCTCTTTCACACAATCCTATAAACACTCTTCCCCAAAACTCTTCACCAATCACCTCAATCTCTCCTCCCTATCACCACTTCACCACTCACATCCATCCACTCTTCCCCATAAACCTACCTCATAAACTCCACCTACCTTCAAAATTCAAAATCAATTTTCCACCCAAATCCACCCTTATGGCCAAACCTTACCCCCCCTCCCCTCCCTATATAAAGCCCTCCATTCTTCTTCATTTTCACACAACACAACCCTCTCTTCCCCTTCTTGGCCGAAACACAAACCCTTCTCCCTCTCCTCCATTTCTTCTTCTTCTTCATCTATTCTTTCTTTTGCTCGAGGGCGAGCAACATGCTAAGTTTGGTGTGGTAAAAGCATAAGCTTTTTGTTTTTCCATTACCATTAATGGCACCTAAGGCCAGAGAAACCTCAAGAAAGAGGAAAGAGAAGACAATTGCTTCCACCTCTGAGCCATGGGAGATAGAAAGATTCATCTCACAAGCCCATCACTAAGAAAAGGATGGAGCAAACAAGAGAGCACATTCATGGATCTCAACAGGCACATGAAAAAGCTCATCATCAAGAGATCCCTGAGATACCTCAGGGGATGCACTTGATGACAAGTCATCTTAGCCTAGTTTCACTAGTTTTTTTACTTATTTTCAATTGATTTATGCACTTTCTTGAGCCTTAAGTAAGCCAATTGGGTAGAATTTCATATTTCCTTTGATTCAATCAACCATGGATGAATTAATGCAAGTTCATGAGATTTTGTGCTATAATTGTCATATATTATGAAAGAAACACAATATCATGATTTGGAGAATAGCTTTGATTGTTTTGATTGATTGATGATAGGTGAAAAGAGTTTTGAAAAAGGTTGAAGAAAGAAGGAATGGCTAGGAGCAAGAGAGAACAAAAAGTTTGAGCCAAAGTTTGCCTCAAACTTTAGCTCAAACTTTTGGAAGAGTTAAAAACACCCTAGAGGAAAAAAGCTTGAGCCAAAGTTTGCCTCAAACTTTAGCTCAAACTTTTGGAAGAGTTAAAAACACCCTGGAGGGAAAAGCTTGAGCCAACGTTTGCCTCAAACTTTTTGGCAAACGTTGGCATCACAAAACCAACACCCTGGAGGAGAAAAGCTTGCGCCAACGTTTGCCTCAAGCTTTTTGGCAAACGTTGGCGCCACACTTGCACACCCTGGAGGAGAAAAGCTTGCGCCAACGTTTGCCTCAAGCTTTTTGGCAAACATTGGCGCCACACATGTACACAAGGGGATCCACGTTTGAGCAAAAGTTTGACCTCAAACTTTAGCTCAAACGTGGATATCAGCAAAAGGAGGGCAGCTGGTATAAAAAGCTTGAGCCAAAGTTTGCCTCAAACTTTGACTCAAGCTTTTATGATTCTTGGCCCGGTTCACAATGGGTTTCTCTCCAACTCCAAGAGCAATCAACAGAGGCTTTTATCAACCCAATTCCATCAAGAGCAAAGGCCCAATTCAAGGCTTGAAGACCATTTGAAGAAAGTGTATAAATAGCTTAGGATTTAAGTTTTAAAGGGAGCTTTTCTTTGGAGAGAATTTGGAACACTTACAGAGAGCTCACCTTTACATTTTTGAATTGTTGCTTTAGAATTCTAGAGAATTGGGAAGGAGAATTGATCTCTCTTCTTCCTTGTTCTTGCTCAGCACTCTTTACTTTTCTTGTTTTGGATCTTGGGTGGAGAATTGAAGAAATTCTGTTTCAATCTCACCTTGAGATCTTGTTTAAATCTCTGCACAATTGAATTTCCATTTCTGTTAATTGCTTCTTCTTCTACTCATTCTGCAACTTACTTTTCTTTATTTCCGATTGCATCGTTCTTGTTGGATCTAGGAAGGCAGTGAGATCTAGACTCAGCTATCTAGTCTCTTGAGTCCTGAGATCTACAATTTTCAATTTAAATTTCCTTATTTTGTCGCTACACCAAGCTTTTTCTCAATTCCATTTTAGATCCGGTTAAATTCAAGTCATCTTCTACTTTTCTGTTTATTGCATTTTACTTTTTCCTGTTTTGATTTCTGCAAATCCCATTCCCAATTCCCTTTACAATTCAAGCCATTTACATTTCTTGTACTTTAAGATTCTGCAATTTACATTTCTTGCAATCTAAGTTTCTGCAATTTATATTACTTGCACTTTAAGATTCAGCCTCTTTAATTTCTCTGCACTTTAAATTCTTGCCAATTGTCCCTCTCCCTTTTAATTTCATGCCCTTTAGCTTCCGTCAAACATAAACCACTCAAATCAACTCTTGATTCGCTTGACTAAGTCAACCACTAAACTAAAATTGCTCAATCCTTCAATCCCTGTGGGATCGACCTCACTCCCGTGAGTTTTATTACTTGATGCGACCCGGTGCACTTGCCGGTGAGTTTTGGAAATTTGTTTTTCCACAAATTTTCCCATCAAGTTTTTGGCGCCGTTGCCGGGGATTGAAATAGATTGACAATGATTAAGTGAAGTGGAGATCTAGATCTAGCATTTTTATTTTTCTCTAACTTTGGATTAACCCACTAACTGTTTGAAATTTTGCTTAAGCTAACTAAACTTCATTCTGGCAATAGATTGAAGTGTTACTGGTGGTGTTTCTTTTGTTTTGTTTGTATGTCAGGTACAGGGAGAACCACTCCTGCTTTATCTGAAACAAACCAGAGAACTCTTAGAAGGTTAAGAAGAGCTGAAAGAGGGAAAAATATTGTTGGAGAGGAAGAATCTGAGGAAGAATATCACGAGATGGAAGGAGATCCATCTAATCCTGAAGGAGCAGCCAATAACAACAATAATCCACCACAGAGAAGAGTTTTGGCTTCCTACACAAGTGCAGATCCTAGACATTGTGGGAGTAGCATTCTTACCCCAAATGTTAATGCAAATAACTTTGAACTAAACCCACAACTCATCACCTTGGTTCAAAACAATTGTTCTTATGGAGGAGGACTACTTGAAGACCCTAACCAACACTTATCCACCTTCTTGAGGATTTGTGACACTGTTAAAACCAATGGTGTGCACCCTGACAGTTACAAGCTACTGCTATTTCCATTTTCTCTCAGAGACAAAGCCACTCAATGGTTGGAATCCTTCCCAAGAGGCAGCATCAACAATTGGGATGATCTAGTAACCAAGTTCCTTGCCAAGTTTTACCCACCTCAAAGGGTTATTAGATTAAAGATTGAAGTGCAAACATTCACACAAATGGATGCTGAACCCTTGTATGAGGCATGGGAACGATACAAAGCTCTAATCAAGAAGTGTCCACCAGGAATGTTCAGTGAGTGGGACAGATTACAGAATTTCTATGAAGACTTGACACTGAAATCTTAAGAGGCTTTGGATTATTCAGCAGGAGGTTCTTTACAATTGATGAAAACAGCAGAGGAAGCCCAAAATCTCATTGATATGGTGGCCAACAACCAATATTTCTTTGCTCACCAAAGGCAACGCCAACCATCACAGAGGAATGGAGTGATGGAGTTGGAAGGAGTGGACTCAATTCTAGCTCAAAACAAAATGATGCAGCAGCAAATTCAACAACAATTTGAGCAAATGGCCAAGAGGATTGATAGCCTCCAAGTTGCAGCAGTTAACACAAGCCAACCATCATCCACATGGGGGCAAAATGAAGAAACTCAAGAGGAGCAACAACAGGAGCAAGTGCAGTACATGCATAACCAAAACTCTGGACAGAATGAAGTGTATGATAACACATACAATCCATCTTGGAAGAACCACCTAAACCTCAGATGGGGAGATAATCACAACCAGAACCAACAACCATGGCAGAGGAACTCAAACCAAAACACTTCAAGAAATAACCAAAACCACAACCAGCAGCAAACTAACCAAAAACCTTACAGAAAACCTCAAAACAACTACCCCAACCCCAACCATTACCAATCCAATAACCAATCCACCAACCAAAATGCCTACCATCCACCATCCACATCTCACAACTCATCACAAGCATCACCTGAATCCCAAAGACTCACTAACTTGGAAACCTTGATAGACAAAATATGGAAACACCAGGAAATGACAACCAAGAACCATGAAGCCTCCATGAAGAGCCTAGAGAGGCAGATTGGGCAAATTTCCAAGCAGATTTCTGTTGAGAGACCTTCAAGCTCACTGCCGAGTGACACAATCCCAAATTCTAAAGAAGAATGCAAGGCGATACAATTAAGGAGTGGGAGAACATTGATGAGCAACAATGACACTACAAAGAAGTAAGTAGAGAGCAGCAAAAGACCAATAGAAGATGAAAAGCAAACAAAGGTAGATGAAGCCAAGGATCAAGTTGTGATGCCAAACAAGAGCACTGAGAAACTCAAAGAGAAGAACAACCAACCACACAGTTCAAAAGAAGTGATTCAGGGACAGCAGCAAGTAGGAAATAGCATCACACCTCCACTGCCATATCCCCAGAGGTTCAGCAAAGAGACTAAAGACCAACATTTTCATAAGTTCCTTGAGACTTTCAAAAAGCTGGAGATTAATATTCCCTTGGCTGAAGCACTTGAGCAAATGCCTCTGTATGCCAAGTTTTTGAAGGAGCTTATTAACAAAAAGAGGAGTTGGCTTGAGAAGGAAACCGTGTTACTCATCGAGGAATGCAGTGCTGTGATTCAAAGGGGCATTCCACTAAAACTCAAGGATCCAAGAAGCTTTGTAGTCTCATGCACCATTGGCAGAATAGTTCTCAAAAAAGCTCTCTGTGACCTTGGTGCCAGCATCAACTTAATGCCTCTCTCAATGATGAGAAAGCTTGCCATAGAAGAGCTTAAACCCACCAGGATGTCGTTGGTCATGGCTGACAGATCAATCAAAACACCCAATGGAATTGTGGAGAATCTGTTGGTGAAGGTTAGGGAGTTTATTTTCCCAGCAGATTTTGTGATTTTGGATACTGAAGAGGAAGGAAACAATTCAATCATTTTGGGAAGGCCATTTCTAGCCACAGCAAGAGCCATCATTGATGTAGAAAAAGGAGAAATGATCTTCAGGGTCCACAATGAACAAATGGTCATAAACGTTTTCAAGTCAATGCAACACATTCCTGAGCAAGAGGATTACATGAGAGTGGATATGATAGAGAGTTTGGTGGAAGAAATGCTGGAAGAAAGTCCTCAAGAGCAAGAAGGAAATCAAGGGACAATAGAGGAACAAGTAGCTGAGACTTCTATTGAGCAAGATGGAAAACAAGACAAGAAGGAAGAAGTACGAAAACAAGAACTGAAGCCATTACCCACCCATCTCAAATATGCATTCCTTGGCACATCGGAAAGCTTTCCAGTGATCATTAATTCATCCCTGACAAAAAAGGAAGAAGGAGAACTTCTTGATGTACTCAAAGCTCACAAAGATGCTTTGGGATGGACCATTGACGACCTGAAAGGCATCAGCCCTGTAGTATGTATGCATAAGATCCTCTTGGAGGACAATTCCAAACCAGTGGTTCAACCTCAAAGAAGGCTAAATCCCACAATGAAGGAAGTTGTCCAGAAGGAAGTAATGAAGTTGTGGAATGCAGGGATAATCTTCCCAATATCTGACAGCTCATGGGTGAGCCCGGTTCAAGTTGTACCAAAGAAAGGAGGAATGACGGTCATCACTAATGAGAAGAATGAGTTGATCCCTACTAGAACAGTGACTGGGTGGAGAATGTGCATAGACTATAGAAGATTGAATGATGCCACAAGGAAAGATCATTTCCCTCTCCCATTTATTGATCAGATGCTGGAAAGATTGGCCGGCCATGCCTATTATTGCTTTTTGGACGGGTATTCTGGGTACAATCAAATCGTGGTAGATCCCAAGGACCAAGAGAAGACCGCCTTCACATGTCCATTTGGAGTTTTTGCATACAGGAGGATGCCATTTGGGTTATGCAACGCCCCAGCCACATTTCAGAGGTGTATGCTTTCCATTTTCTCTGATATGGTTGAAAAATTTTTAGAGGTCTTCATGGACGACTTTTCTGTTTTTGGTGATAATTTCAATACTTGCCTGAACCATCTAACTCTTGTCTTGAAACGGTGCCAAGAAACTAATTTGGTTTTGAACTGGGAGAAGTGCCATTTCATGGTGCCCGAGGGGATTGTTCTTGGTCATAAGGTTTCAAGAAAAGGGATAGAGGTTGACAAGGCAAATGTTGAGATCATAGAAAAACTCCCTCCACCAGCTAATGTGAAATCTGTTAGAAGTTTCTTGGGGCATGCAGGATTTTATAGAAGGTTTATCAATGATTTTTCAAAAATAGCCAAGCCTTTGAGTAATCTATTAATGCTAGATAATCCTTTTGTGTTTGATGAAAACTGCCGGCATGCCTTTGAAACTTTAAAAAACAGACTCACAACAGCACCAATCATCACACCCCCAGATTGGGAACTGCCTTTTGAACTCATGTGTGATGCAAGTGACCTTGCAATTGGTGCTGTACTTGGACAAAAGAAGGGAAACTTGCATCATGTCATATATTATGCAAGTAAAGTGTTGAATGAGGCCCAAAAAAATTACACCACAACAGAAAAGGAATTGTTAGATGTAGTCTATGTATTTGATAAGTTTAGATCATACTTGATAGGATCCAAAATTGTGGTTTATATTGACCATGCTGCCCTTAAGTATTTGATGTCAAAGCAGGATGCTAAACCAAGACTTATCAGGTGGATATTGCTCCTACAAGAGTTTGATATTGAGGTAAGGGATAGGAAGGGCACTGAGAACCGGGTTGCTGATCATTTGTCGAGGCTACCACAAGAAACAATTCAAAAAGCCTCCCAGCCCGTGAATGAAAGCTTCCCAGATGAGCACCTTTTGCAGATCCAGCAAGCACCTTGGTTTGCTGACATAGCAAACTACAAAGTGGGAAGGAAGATACCTCAAGAGTTCTCTAAGCAACAAGTGAAGAAGTTAATCAATGAGGGAAGGAAATTCTTATGGGATGAACCCTTCCTGTTCAAGAGGTGTTCTGATGGAGTAATTAGAAGGTGTGTCCCTGAGAGTGAAATGAGGGATATCTTGTGGCATTGCCATGGTTCAGCTTATGGTGGACACTTTGGCCCAGAAAGAACAGCTGCAAAGATACTACAGAGTGGCTTCTATTGGCCAACTATCTTCAAGGATGCCAGAGAGTATGTTCACCAATGTAATGAATGCCAGAGAGCAGGAGGACTGACAAGAAGGAATGAGATGCCTCAAAACTTCATCTTGGAATTGGAATTATTTGATCTATGGGGAATTGATTTCATGGGACCCTTTCCCCCTTCCTATTCTTTCAGATATATCTTAGTAACAGTGGAGTACGTCTCAAAGTGGGTGGAAGCCATAGCCACAACCACCTGTGATGCACAGATTGTCCTCCAATTCCTTAAAAAGCACATTTTCACAAGATATGGAGTGCCCAAGGGTCTTGTTAGTGATGGTGGTGGTCACTTTTGCAACAAACAGATGGAGAAACTCCTCTACAAATATGGAGTAATCCATAAAGTAGCCATACCTTACCACCTTCAGACTAATGGCCAGGCTGAACTAGCAAATAGGAAATTAAAGAAGATCCTAGAGAAAACAGTGGGAAGCATAAGAAAAGATTGGGCTAGGAAGCTAGAAGATGCATTATGGGCATATAGGACAGCTTTCAAAACTCCTATTGGCAAGTCACCCTTTCAGCTATTGTATGGAAAATCCTGCCACCTCCCTGTAGAGCTTGAACACAGAGCTTTTTGGGCCACTAAACTCCTTAACCTTGATTCCCAAGCTGCAGGAGAGAAAAGGTTGTTACAACTAAGTGAGTTGGATGAATTCAGGCTAGAAGCCTATGAGAATGCTAAGATATACAAGGAAAGATCTAAGAGGTGGCATGATAAGAAGATCACAAAGAAGGAGTTCAAGCTAGGACAGCAAGTGCTCCTATATAACTCAAGGCTTAAGATCTTCCCTGGCAAACTTAAGTCTAAGTGGACTGGCCCATACTTGGTGACAAAGGTTTTTCCTTATGGGAGTATTGAATTGCTAGATGAAGCAACAAAGAGTCAATTCACAGCAAATGGTCACAGAGCAAAGCTGTACTTGGGAGGACAATGGGATAAGGAAAAAAAGGTCAGAGCCTACAGCCTTCTTGAAAAGAATTGAAGGATGTCAAGCTAGTGACATTAAAAGAGCACTTGTTGGGAGGCAACCCAACCGGAGGTAGTTTTCTTTTCATAGCCTTTTCAATAAAAATGTTGAATATTTGGTATGCATTGCAAGAAGCTAAGTTTGGTATTACACACCAAAACAATTTAAAGGAGAATGAAGGATTATAAGTTTGGTGTTCCACCAAAACATCATTTAAAAACATATTCTCACTTCTTGCACAACACTAGCTCCAAGCAGTCAAACAGATTATTCAATTACTTAATTGCTCTCTAGTTTTAACCTCATAACCTTTAGCAAGAACACAAGATTTTACATATAGTTGACCTGTTGCATCAGAGAAAGTGGCAAGGAACTAAGTTTGGTGTTCCCACACCAAATTAAATCCAAAAGCCGCACTCAATTCATGCATAATAACCAGTCACCTAAGGGCTTGAGAAGCAAGCAACTTTTGAGAATTATGCAGGGAACTAACCACCAATTGAAGACATAATGCACCATGACTCAAAAGGGGATCAACGAAAAGAAGGACAAAAGAACTGCAAACCAATAGGTTGTATCTATACTTAACTTCAGCTGTTGAGAGATGCTATGATTTATATCTTGCTAAAGTGTTCATCTAGTACAAGTAGAATCAATTTTCTTAAAATAAGTAAGCTAGTCTAAGTGTGTGCTTGTGTGTTTAATTTCACTTAACAAAAAGCATGCTTTGTCCCCTGCATCTTTAATTCAATAAAAGAAATGTTTGAATGTGAAGTGAGATAGTTTTCTGTTAGATAGAAGTACAATAAAAGTAAGTGGTGGTATGTATGTGTGATTGTATGATAGCTCACTTTTAGTGAATAAGAGGACTAGGATGTCTCCTTCTAAGTAGAAAGTGGCCTACTGTCTATGAATCTCAATCAAATAAAAGTTCTTGGTTAAAAAGAAAAAGCCAAAAATTGGCAATAGAATAAAAGAAAAAAAAGAAGTAAAGCTAGACACCAATAGCTTGAACCTTAGAATACATGCCTGTGGTGTCTTTGTACTAGGATCTGCTTGGATTATTAAGTTCTTTGGAGTGCATCAACACTCGGTGACTTGGGTTAACTAACCCGGGATCATCAGCTGAAAGTCCACTATCAAGAGCAACCTAACTACAAGGCATTTAGTAACCCAAAGAGGTGCTGGGCATCAATGTTTTAAGAAGGAATGTGAGCCAAGTGTCTATAGTGAATAATGTGTCAAGTATAAAGAAAGAAATGAACTTGTTACACATGACACTGAACTAAAGCTTATAGAAAAAAATAATAGTCAAGGACAAAGGAGTAATGAGAGGTCATAGCAGTGTGTTGCTTGATGCTTGAAGGAGACTTTCTAGGCCTAAAAGTCAATAAGAAGTGAGTGTTTACATATCCACATAAAACCCCATGAACTACTAATAATACTCTGCTAGCATGAACATCCTCTTCCATTTCATTCTTTCTTCTCAAAAATTCTTTTCTTGCTTAGGGACAAGCAAGCTTTAAGTTTGGTGTTGTGATGACAAGTCATCTTAGCCTAGTTTCACTAGTTTTTTTTACTTATTTTCAATTGATTTATGCACTTTCTTGAGCTTTAAGTAAGCCAATTGGGTAGAATTTCATATTTCCTTTGATTCAATCAACCATGGATGAATTAATGCAAGTTCATGAGATTTTGTGCTATAATTGTCATATATTATGAAAGAAACACAATATCATGATTTGGAGCATAGCTTTGATTGTTTTGATTGATTGATGATAGGTGAAAAGAGTTTTGAAGAAGGTTGAAGAAAGAAGGAATGGCTAGGAGCAAGAGAGAACAAAAAGTTTGAGCCAAAGTTTGCCTCAAACTTTAGCTCAAACTTTTGGAAGAGTTAAAAACACCCTAGAGGAAAAAAGCTTGAGCCAAAGTTTGCCTCAAACTTTAGCTCAAACTTTTGGAAGAGTTGAAAACACCCTGGAGGAAAAAGCTTGAGCCAACGTTTGCCTCAAACTTTTTGGCAAACATTGGCATCACAAAACCAACACCCTGGAGGAGAAAAGCTTGCGCCAATGTTTGCCTCAAGCTTTTTGGCAAACGTTGGCGCCACACTTGCACACCCTGGAGGAGAAAAGCTTGCGCCAACGTTTGCCTCAAGCTTTTTGGCAAACGTTGGTGCCACACATGTACACAAGGGGATCCACGTTTGAGCAAAAGTTTGACCTCAAACTTTAGCTCAAACGTGGATATCAGCAAAAGGAGGGCAGCTGGTATAAAAAGCTTGAGCCAAAGTTTGTCTCAAACTTTGACTCAAGCTTTTATGATTCTTGGCCCGGTTCACAATGGGTTTCTCTCCAACTCCAAGAGCAATCAACAGAGGCTTTTATCAACCCAATTCAAGGCTTGAAGACCATTTGAAGAAAGTGTATAAATAGCTTAGGATTTAAGTTTTAAAGGGAGCTTTTCTTTGGAGAGAATTTGGAACACTTACAGAGAGCTCACCTTTACATTTTTGAATTGTTGCTTTAGAATTCTAGAGAATTGGGAAGGAGAATTGATCTCTCTTCTTCCTTGTTCTTGCTCAGCACTCTTTACTTTTCTTGTTTTGGATCTTGGGTGGAGAATTGAAGAAATTCTGTTTCAATCTCACCTTGAGATCTTGTTTAAATCTCTGCACAATTGAATTTCCATTTCTGTTAATTGCTTCTTCTTCTACTCATTCTGCAACTTACTTTTCTTTATTTCTGATTGCATCGTTCTTGTTGGATCTAGGAAGGCAGTGAGATCTAGACTCAGCTATCTAGTCTCTTGAGTCCTGAGATCTACAGTTTTCAATTTCAATTTCCTTATTTCGTCGCTACACCAAGCTTTTTCTCAATTCCATTTTAGATCCGGTTAAATTCAAGTCATCTTCTACTTTTTTGTTTATTGCATTTTACTTTTTCTTGTTTTGATTTCTGCAAATTCCATTCCCAATTCCCTTTACAATTCAAGCCATTTACATTTCTTGCACTTTAAGATTCTGCAATTTACATTTCTTGCAATCTAAGTTTCTGCAATTTATATTACTTGCACTTTAAGATTCAGCCTCTTTAATTTCTCTGCACTTTAAATTCTTGCCAATTGTCCCTCTCCCTTTTAATTTCATGCCCTTTAGCTTCCGTCAAACATAAACCACTCAAATCAACTCTTGATTCGCTTGACTAAGTCAACCACTAAACTAAAATTGCTCAATCCTTCAATCCCTGTGGGATCGACCTCACTCCCATGAGTTTTATTACTTGATGCGACCCGGTGCACTTGCCGGTGAGTTTTGGAAATTCGTTTTTCCACAAATTTTCCCATCAGCACTTTCCTCCACAGAATTTTTGGGAGCAAATCAACACCTCCTTAGGAAAATTAAGTTCCAACATGGGACAATTAAGGGTGGAACATCAAGAGCACCCTATCATCCTTCATGAAATTAGAGAAGATCAAAAAGCAATGAGGGAGGAGCAACAAAAACAAGGAAGAGACATAGAAGAGCTCAAGGACATCATTGGTTCCTCAAGGAGAAAACGCCACCATCACTAAGGTGGACTCATTCCTTGTTCTTACTTTCTCTGTTTTTCATTTTCTATGTTAAGTGCTTATCTATGTTTGTGTCTTTATTACATGATCATTAGTAGTTAGTAACTTTGTCTTAAAGTTATGATTGTCCTATGAATCCATCACCTCTCTTAAATGAAAAATGTTTTAATTCAAAAGAACAAGAAGTACATGAGTTTCGAATTTATCCTTGAACTTAGTTTAATTATATTGATGTGGTGAGAATACTTCTTGTTTTCTGAATAAATGCTTGAACAGTGCATATGTCTTTTGAAGTTGTTGTTCATGAATGTTAAATATGTTGGCTCTTGAAAGAATGATGACTAGGGGATGATGACAAATCATCTTAGCCTAGTTTCACTAGCCTTTTTCTTTAATTTTAGTAGGTTTTATGCACTTTCTTGCATTCTAAGTAAGTAATTTGGAATGAAGATGCATGACTTCTTTGAATCAGACGACCACCGTATAATTGATGCTAAATCATGAGGTTTAAGCTAAATTTAATTGATTTTTAATGATTTATAAACCTTGTGAATTTGGTGATACTTTGATTGGTTGTTTTGATTACTTGTAGGTGAAGAAAGAAGAAAATAAAAAAAGAGTGTGGCTTAAGGAACGTGTCCAAAGGAAGCAAGAAGCGTGCCTAAGGAAGGAAAAGTGTAGCAAAAATCAAAGAAGAATTAAAGCTAAGTTGAGAAAGCAAACTGAGCTTTACAAGGACAAATGGGAGAAAGTAAGGCACCAAGCTAAGTTCAAATAGTTAACTGAGCACTAAAGAAAGCAAAGAAACAACATAAAGCTCAGTTCACTAAGTGAGCTTTATCGGGGACTCTCAAAAAATTAATTCAAAGCAAAAAATCCCATAAATGAAGCCACCAAGACTTGAACCTTGCACCTGATGGATGACAACAAGGCGCTACTCCAAGGAGGCAAGGGCGCTCAATTGCTTTACTTAATTGAGCGCTACATTATATTGCTAGGCATAAGGAAAATCATGAAAAATGAGCCAAGAAGCTTCCTCTGGGAATCAAACTTGGGAGCCTCTCACTTGCAAGGAAGGAGCGCTACTCTTGAAAGGAAAATGAGCCAAGATGGCTCTCCCAAGGTTCGAACCTGGAGCTTCCTTGTACAAGCACTCCTCACTCTCCACTCCTCCAAGGAAATTAGCTCCAAGACTTCCTCCACCAAGATTTGAACTTGGGACCTTGAAGTCTCAAACAAGGCGGCACCAAGGAAAGCTCAGTTGGTTTTTCCAACTGAGCATTACTCTCCCCAAGCCTTCCACTCTTTAGCACAAAAAATGCTCACAAGGGAGCTTGTCATGCACACCATGATATGGTCAAGCTTTCACATTTTGGCGCACAAAATTGGCACACAACCAAGGCTGAACGCGCATCAAATGACACGGGCAGCACACTTGAAAGCTAAGTTGGGTTTTCCAACTGAGCTTTCCCCTAGGAGATGCAACTTGGGCTGAAAATGAAATTAAAACTCCAACTTAATTCATTTCTTCACCAAATCAAAAGCCCATCCAAATTCCAAAATCCAAGAATAGAAAGTGTATAAATAGGAGTTAGTTTGATGTAATTAGGGGAGCTAGATTTTTACTTTGAATTTTTCCTTTTGAATGGTCATTTTCATTTTTGAGCTTTTTAACTTTTGAATTTAGATTTCTGAGAACTTGGAAGGAGAATTGCTCTCTCTTCTTCTTGGTTCTTGCTTGAGCACTCTTGGGTGGAGAATTGAAGGACTTCTGTTTCAATCTCACCTTGAGATCTTGTTTAACTTTTCTGCATAATTGAATTCCAATTTCCATTTACTGCTTCATCTTCTACTCTTTCTACAATTTACTTTTCAGTTTCTTTTACAATTATTCTTGTTGGATCAAGGAAGGATTTGAGATCTAGACTTGTTATCTAGTCTCTTCCACCCTGAGATCTTCAACCTTTTTTACATTGCTGCAAATTAAGCACTGCCTTTCTGTCTTTACAATTTTCAAAGCATTTTTATTCTTTCATTTGAGATCCATTCCAATTCAATTCATCTTTTGCTTTGCTGTTTGATGCAATTTATTTTTGCTTGTTTAAATTCTGCAATCCCAATTTCCAATTCCTTTTACAATTCAAGCAATTTACGTTTCTTGCACTTTAAGCTTCAGCCATTTACATTACTTGCAATCTAAGTTTCTGTAATTTAATTTACTTGCACTTTAAGATTCAGCTCCTTTATTTTCCTGCTCTTTCCTTTACTGCAATTTCCCCTCCTCCCTTTACATTTCAAGCAATTTAGCTTCTGCAAATCACAAATCACTCAACCAAATCTTGATTCGCTTGACTAAATCAACCACTAAACTAAAATTGCTCAATCCTTCAATCCCTGTGGGATCGACCTCACTCATGTGAGTTATTATTACTTGATGCGACCCGGTACACTTGCCGCTGAGTTTTGTGTTGGATCGTTTTCCACACATCAGGAGACATGTTATTTGATAATCTGAAAAATCATAAAAATGATTCTTGAAGCAAGAAAAAGCAGCAAAGAACAAAGCTTGCAGAAAAAAAAAAGAGAGCGAAAAAAAAATAGAAAGAAAAAGCAAGCAGAAAAAGCCAAAAGCTCTTAAAACCAAGAGGCAAGAGCAAAAAGCCAGTAACCCTTAAAACCAAAAGGCAAGGCCAATAAAAAGGATCCCAAGGCTTTGAGCATCAGTGGATAGGAGGGCCTAAAGGAATAAAATCCTGGCCTAAGCGGCTAAACCAAGCTGTCCCTAACCATGTGCATGTGGCGTGTAGCTGTCATGTGAAAACTTGAGACTGAGCGGTTAAAGTCAAGGTCCAAAGCAAAAGAAGAGTGTGCTTAAGAACCCTGGACACCTCTAATTGGGGACTTTAGCAAAGCTGAGTCACAATCTGAAAAGGTTCACCCAGTTCTGTGTCTGTGGCATTTATGTATCTGGTGGTAATACTGGAAAACAAAATGCTTAGGGCCACGGCCAAGACTCATAAAGTAGCTGTGCTCAAGAATTAACATACTGAACTAGGAGAATCAATAACACTATCTGAACTCCGAGTTCCTATAGATGCCAATCATTCTGAACTTCAATGGATAAAGTGAGATGCCAAAACTATTCAAGAGGCAAAAAGCTACAAGTCCCGCTCATCTGATTGAAGCTATGTTTCATTGATAGTTTGGAATTTATAGTATATTCTCTTCTTTTTATCCTATTTGATTTTCAGTTGCTTGGGGATAAGCAACAATTTAAGTTTGGTGTTGTGATGAGCGGATAATTTATATGCTTTTTGGCATTGTTTTTAGTATGTTTTTCAAGCTCAGCCCAAGCACACATCAAGTGGGCCCCGGAAGTGGATTTATGCATCAATTACTTACTTCTGTAAACCCTAGTAACTAGTTTATTATAAATAGGACTTTTTACTATTGTATTAGACATCTTGGGATCAAGTCTTTGTTACTCCGGTTCCCCTCTGGGGCCGAGACCAATGAACTCCATTATCACTTATGTATTTTCAATGGTAGAGTTTCTACACTCCATAGATTAAGGTGTGGAGCTCTGCTGTTCCTCAAAGATTAATGCAAAGTACTACTATTTTTCTATTCAACTTAACTTATTCCGCTTCTAAGATATTCATTCGCACTTCAACCTGAATGTGATGAACGTGACAATCATCATCATTCCCCATGAACGCGTGCCTAACAACCACCTCTGTTCTACTTTAGATTGAATGGATATCTCTTGGATATCTAATACAGGGGACCGAGTCCGAGTTATTAGAGTCTTCGTGGTATAAGCTAGATTGATGGCGGCATTCATGAGAGTCCAGAAAGTCTAAACCTTGTCTGTGGTATTCTGAGTAGGACTCTGGGATTGAATGACTGTGACGAGCTTCAAACTCGCGAGTGCTGGGCGTAGTGACAGACGCAAAAGGATAGTAAATCCTATTCCAGCATGATCGAGAACCTCCAGATGATTAGCCATGCAGTGACAGCGTATCGGACCATTTTCACAGAGAGGAATAGGATGCAACCATCGTCAAGGGTGATGCCTCCAGACGATTAGCCGTGCTGTGACAAAGCATTTGGACCATTTTCCCGAGAGGATTGAAAGTAGCCATTGGCACCGGTGACATCCTTACAAAAAGCCAGCTATAGAAAGGAGTAAGACTGATTGGATGAAGACAGCAGGAAAGCAGAGGTTCAGAGGAACGAAAGCATCTCTATGCGCTTATCTGAAATTCTCACCAATGAATTACATAAGTGTTTCTATCCTTGTTTTCTATCTATTTATTATTTATGTTCGAAAACTCCATAACTATTTTATATCCGCTTGACTGAGATTTACAAGGTGACCATAGCTTGCTTCATACCAACAATCTCCGTGGGATTGACCCTTACTCACGTAAGGTTTATTACTTGGACGACCCAGTGCACTTGCTGATTAGTTGTATCGAAGTTGTGACAAATTATGAATTAAGATTAGAGCAGCAAGTTTTTAGAGCCATTACCAGAGATCACAATTTCGTGCACCAGTAAGCATATTTGAGGTGTGGGGGAAGGGGTTTTAATTCTAACTTCTGATCATGTTCAGGCTCTGGGTTGTCTGGAGCTGGTAACAGTGGTAAGGAACTATCATTGTCCTCTGAGAGTGTCCCCACACTTGGACCTTGTCCTGTGTGCTTCTCTTCAAATTCCTCCTGATGGACTTCAGCCACGGTTTCATCTATGATGTCACACTTGAGGATAGAATGATCCTCTGGAGGATGCTTCATAACTCCATTCAGATTGAAGATTACTACTCTGCCATCTATTTCAAAAGAGTATGTTCCTGAAAAAGCATCTAATTTAAACTTTGAGGTCTTCAGGAATGGTCTTCCGAGTAGGATTGATGATGGCTTGTCTGAGTCATTTTGGGGCATTTCCAGGATATAAAAATCAGTGGGGAACGTGTGCCCCTTAATGCCTACTAGTACATCTTCAGCAACTCCAACCACTGTAATAATGCTTTTATCTGCTAACACAAAACGAGTTGCCAACCTTTTTAAGGGAGGGAGCCTCAACACATCATATATAGACAAAGGCATTATACTTACACATGCTCCTAAATCACACATGCATTTAGAAATTATCACACTACTAATAGTACAATTAACTATACAAGGACCTGGGTCACTACACTTTTCAGGTAAACTTCCCATTAAAGCAAATATGGAACTTCCTAAAGGAATAGTTTCTAATTCATTAATTTTATCCTTATGTATACATAAATCTTTTAGAAACTTTGCATATTTAGGTACCTGTTGAATAACATCAAAAAGGGGAACAGTTACCTCAATCTTTTTGAATATCTCTACCATTTTTGGATCAGGTTCTAGCTGCTTCCTGGGATTCCTTGCAAGTTGTGGAAATGGAATAGGAGTGGTATCTTCTGCAGTGTCTGCGCCTTTTAATGCTTCCTCCTATGGTTGCACTTCTTCTTCAGCTATGTCCTGTATGTCCTCTTCCTCTTCAACATCTTCTATTTCCACTATCTCTTCAGCTAAGGCGTGTTCTGGTGGGCTTGGCTCCTCCTGGTTCCTCTCCTGTAGTATGGTTCCGGACCTTAGGATGATGGCATTAATACCACCCTTGGGATTGGGTAATGGTTGAGAGGGAATTATACTGGAGCTCGAAGGTTGGTTATTGGAGTTGGTCATTGATCCAATCTGGGAGACAAGAGCTTGTAAAGTAGCGTTCAGACCATTTAGAATGGCATTAATATTATTTTCCATGGTCTGCTGTCTCCGATCCATAGATTGTAGTAAGTCATCATTAGCAGATGAAGAAGGATAGGTAAGTTGAGAGGTCTGCTGTAGGGTATTCTGTGGTCCTTGGGATTGCCTTAGGTAAGGTGCTCTGTAAGGCTGATTCTAATTCTGCTGCCTGTTGTTGTTGTTATTCTACCTCTAATTTCCCTGATTATCTCTACCTCATCTATTGTTGTTGTTGTCCCTCCAATTCTGGTTAGAATTGTCTTGCCATCCGTGGTTGTAATTGCCACTTTGATTGTACCCTTGGTTGGGGCGGTCATGGAAGTTATGTGTGGCTGCCACGGTGTTGTCTTCATGCTGGAGCTGTGGACATTCATCAGTATAATGGCTATAATCAGCGCAGATTCTGCAAACTCTCTGTGGGACTAATTGTTGGTTTTGCTGTGGTGGAGAAGGTTGAGCTTGCTGAACTTGTTGTTGATTCAATTGCATCTGCTTCAGCAAGTTGGTCATTTCACAGATACTCTGAGTTAAAGCAGCAGTCTCTCTACTAGAAGATACTTCTGCAACGACGTTTGAACGGCCTTGTTTCTGCCTGTGATTCCTAGTAGATTCAGCTAAGTCACTGATTAATTGCCATGCCTCATCAATGGTCTTGTACTTTTTTATAGACCCATTGCTAGCACTTTCCAATGTGGTCCTATCTTGGGGCCTCATTCCCTGTGTGACATAACTGAGTAACACCAGCTTGTCAATCATATGGTGGGGGCAAGCTTCCAGAAGATTTTTGAAGCGCTCCCAATACTCATAAGAGTTTCGGATTCATCCTGAACAATCATGGAAATATCTTTCCTCAGTTTATCAGTAACTTCAGCTGGAAAAACTTTTCCAAGAATTCTCTTCTCAGTGTATCCCAGTTGGATACAATTGCTGCTGGTTGAGTATAGTACCACTCTCTTGCCTTCTCCTCAAGAGAAAACGGGAAAGCTTCAGCAAAATTGAAGTTTCATCTGCACCATCACGCTTGATAGTAGAACAGGCTGCCTGAAAATCTCTCAGGTGCTTGATAGGCTCTTGAGCAGGTAAGCCATGAAACTTGGGCATCAAATTGAGCAGTGCGGTCCTTATTTCAAAGTCTGTAGCCACTGCTGGGTGATGCGCTTGAAATGATTGCATTGTAAAATCAGGGGCTCCAGCCTCCTGGATAGTAACTCTCCTGGCTGCTGCCATGTTACCTGCACGTAAAATAACCAAATCAGTAGAACGGGGGCTATTTTTTTCTCAGGTGACGTTTCAGATCCGCCCTCAGAGAGGACTAACCGATGTCGAGCTTACCTTATTCGTGAAATAGTTCTTTCAATCTCAGGATCGAATATTAGCAAGCTTGGATCAGGAAGCGAACGTGTCATCTAACGAAAGAAACAAGCAGCTCATAGTAGCAAGATTAAATAAAATGCAAATAAATAAATTCCAATTAATAACTTTAGCACTCTATTGCAACTCCCCGGCAACGGCGCCAAAAATTGATGCGGGCGAAAATTGGTGAGTTAAGAATGATTATAAAATATGCGTTGCAAGTATAGTTCTCAACCAACCAGAAATCCGCTTTATCAATTTAAAAAGGGTGTCACAGAAATTAAAATCAAAATACTGGGAGTATGAGTCCCAGGTCGTCTCCCAACGAGTTGCAGAAAAGTGTGCTATTTTATTAATCATATGTTTTCAAAAAGGTTTGAGTTGAATGGCAGAAAATTAAATTAGAGAATTTATATAAATTTAAATAAAAGCCTTGATTGGGAGTTGATTAGTTGGAAGCCCATATTCTTGTTGCAGTACTCTCAGGATTAATTGATAATTGGGGATTATTCTGTTTAGTTGTCCCTCACTAAGTAAGGGAAAGTTAAACAAGTTGGAATGCTATTTCTATCCACAAGTTCCAATCCGCTCTGGGGAGGATTGGTGTTAGTGACTAGAAAGCAATCCAACAATAAACCCAACTACAATCTCTCTCTCGAGCATCCCAACTTCAAGGGTTTCTTTCAATTAACTCCCCATCAAGTTAGGGGACTACTCGCTCATTGTAAATGTAAAATTCATAACATAAGAAAAGGAATTAAAGAAAGACATCATAAATAATGATCAAAAGATCAATCTAAAATAAAAGTGATTCTTGTATTAATAAATGCTAAAATAATCCAACAGTAAAATTAAGTAAATTAAGGAACATGGAAGAGTAAGAGACAAGTAAAGAAAACGAACTAGAGTGTCGAAGTCTTGATGAGGCAATAACTCTTCTCAATATCCCAATGCAAAAAACAATGAACATAACAAATCTTAAAAACTATGAATGTGTAGAGAGAAAACCTAGAGGAGAGGAAAACTAGATCTAAAAACTAAAACTATGCGGAATGAATGTTGTTGTTGGTTTCTGTATGTTCTCTGGCTCTAGTCTGCTTTTCTGGGCCAAAAACCGGGTCAAAATAGGGCCCGAAATCGCCCCCAGTGATTCTGCAGATTATGCAGATCGCGCACGTCACGCGGTCGCGTCATCCATGTGGCCGCGTCATTCGGCTTTCTGCTTTGCCACACGGTCGCGTCATCCATGCGGCCGCGTCACTGCGATTTCCTCTTCTTCGCGCGGTCGCGTCATTCATGCGACCGCGTCACTTCTCGCTGGTCATCTCCTCAATTTCTTGTGTTTCTTCCATTTTTGCAAGCTTCCTCTCCAATCTCCAACTCATTCATGCCCTGTAAAGCCTGAAACACTTAACACACAGATCACGGCATCGAATGGAATAAAGGAGAAATAAAGTACATAATTAAAGTCCCTAGGAAGCAAGTTTTCAATCATACAATAACTTTAGGAAGGAATTATAAATGCATGCTTATTTAATGAATAAGTGGATAAAGATCATGATAAAACCACACAATTAAACACAATATAAACCATAAAATAGTGGTTTATCAACCATACATGCCAACAATTTTGAGCTCAAACCACAGCTAATCACCCTTGTTCAGAACAACTGTTTCATTTTGAGGAAATGCTCAAGAAGATCCAAACCAACATCTAACCACATTCTTGAGAATTTGTGACACTGTAAAGGCCAATGGTGTTCACCCTGACACCTAAAAACTTCTTTTGTTTCCCTTTTCTCTCAGGGATAAAGCAGCAAAGTGGTTAGAGTTCTTTCCAAGGGAGAGTTTGACAACTTGGGAAAAGGTGGTGAATAAGTTCCTGGCAAGATTTTACCCTTCCCAAAGAGTTAACAGGTTGAGGGCTGAGGTACAAACGTTTAGGCAATAAGATGGAGAAACTCTATATGAAGCATGGGAGAGTTACAAGGAGTTGACAAGAAAGTGCCCTCCGGACATGTTCAATGAATGGGTACAGCTGCACATTTTCTATGAAGGATTGTCACAAGAATCAAAGAAGGCTTTAGATCACTCTTCAGGAGGCTCTCTCAACAAGAAGAAGACAATTGATGAGGCCATAGACATCATAGAAACTGTGGCCAACAATCAATACTTCTATGCCTCTGATAGAAACCCAAATAGAGGAGTGATGGAGCTGAGTCACATGGATGCACTGCTAGCTCAAAAAAAGTTAATTACCAATCAATTGGCAGACCTCACCAAGCAAATGGAGAGGAACCAAGTTGTAGCAGTCAATACTCAACCACCAGTTCAAGAAGAGGTGAATGCAGAGGAAGGAGGAAATTGGGAGCAAGCCAATTATGTTGAAAACTCATCAAGATAACCCTATGATCCACACTCCAAAACCTACAATCATAGTTGGAAGAACCACCCAAACTTTGTGTGGAAAAACCAGCAAAACCAGAACCAAGATCATAGACTTCACAACTCATCCATTACAATAATCCCACTTACTAATAAACTAATCAAAGGCCATCTCAAACCCCATACAACAATTCTATCCAAGCTCCATACCAAGCCCAAAATAGCCATTCTCAACCCCCAAATCCCAACCTACCACCACCATCTGAGGATAGATTATCCCAGATTGAAGCCTTGCTTGAAAATCTTTGTAAGCATTTTCAAGACAACGGAACATTCAAAGAAGAAGTAAGGTCTAATATGAAGAACTAAGGAGATGCCATCAAGAAGCTTGAATCTCAAGTAGGACACCTATCTCAATAAATCCCTAAATCCACTGACAGTTTTCCAAGTGACATTGAGAAGAATCCAAGAGGAGGAATAAATAATGTGAGATGGGAAGAATGCTAGGCAATCACTCTAAGAAGTAAGGAGACTTTGGAGGAAGAAATCAGCAAGCCAACAGAGCACAACCAAGGGGTTCTAAAGGAGAAGTTGGTAGAGAAAGAACAAGGAATTGATTCTGCACAAAAGAAGGAAACCTTGAAGCCATATGTGCCAAAAGCACCATTCTCTCAGAGACTCAGGGGTGGTGAAAAAGAGAAGACGTATTCCAGGTTCCTAGATGTATTTACATCTCTTCATATCAACATTCCCTTCATTGAAGCCCTCCAACAGATGCCCTCATATATTAAGTACATGAAGGAGTTGCTAACCAAGAAGAGTACCTTAAAGGGTGGGCAAATAGTAGTAATGACTAAAGAGAGCAGTGCTCTCATCCAGAAGGACTTGCCCACAAAGAAGAAAGATCCAGGGAGTTTTCACATCCCTTGTGCTATAGGGGATACCATGATTGACAGAGGGTTTTGTGATCTTGGAGCTAGCATAAATCTAATGCCTCTATCTCTCATGAAGAAGTTGCAAATCAATGAGTTGAAATCCACATATGTGACTCTTCAATTGGCTGACAAAACCCAGAAACAAGCACTGGGAGTGGTTGAAAATGTACTGGTCAAGGTAGGGAGGTACTTCCTCCCTACACACTTTGCTGTTCTTGAAATGGAAGAAAGCTATCTTCATCCAATCATTCTGGGAAGACCATTGATAAACCCATATTTTATGATATATTTTGTGCTTAATCTGAGTGATTTATTCAATCCTTCACCCACTTATTCATATTAATTACATGGTTTTACTTTCCCTTCCTTATTATGTGATGTATGTGAAAACATGTTTCCTAAGCTTAAAAATAATTATTTTGATTACCCTTTATTTCCATTCGATGCCGTGATTCGTGTGTTGAGTAGTTTCAGATCTTCTAAGGCATGAATGACTTAAAGGATGGAAAGGAAACATACAAAAATGGAAGGAAAGCACGAAACAGGTTTTTGAAGAAACTGGCAGCCACGCGATCGCATGGGCGACACGGCCGCATGCCAGCGCGAAAAGGCATTGACGCGGCCGCATGACTGACACGACCGTGCGCCTCGAGCGAAACACATATGACGCAGCCGCATGACTGACGTGACCGCGTGACAAGAAAAACTCCGAATGACGCGACCGCGTGACCCACGCGGACGCGTGACAGAGGCCACGCACCAGAAATTGCAGAAAACGCTCATAGCGAATTCTGAATCCCTTTTTGGCCCAAATCCAAGTCCAGAAAGCATAGACCAGAGGTTATGAAGTGGGGGAATGCATCCATTCAAGGAGAGTCTCCAATTAGTTAGTTTTCCATGATTTAGATTTAGTTTTGAGAGGGAGATTCTCTCCTCTCTCTTTAGGATTAGGATTTAGATTTAGGATTTTATGCGCTTTCAGGATTATCTCTTTTTATCAGGTTCAATATTCCTTTTTATTATTTTCCCAATTTTATTTATGAATTCTTCTATGTTACAGATTACTCTTTGAATTAATGTTATTTGAGGTATTTCAGTTTATTATTGCTTTCTTTTATTTACATTATTGTTATTCCCATCTGAAGACATTTTTATTCCAGTAAATTTACTTTTTCCCTTTTGGTCTTGGTTAAGAAATCAGTAACTCAGGAGTTATCAAACTCAACATGATTGATAATCGTTATCTTTGCTAATTGAATTGAACTTCAATAATCCCAATCTTTCCTTAGGGATTAACTAGGATTCGAAGATCAAACTAATTAGTCACTTGACCTTTCTTTACTTTAAGTAAAGACTAATTGAGTGGAATTAAGATTCAATTTTCATCATCATTGATAAGGATAACTAGGATAGGACTTCTAATTTCTCATACCTTGCCAAAAGTGTGTTTTACAGTTATTTATTTAAATTACAGTCTTTTATTTATTTCAATTGCAATTTAAGTTACTTGTTCCTCATCTTAAAAAACCCTAATTTACAATCTTCATAACCAATAATAAGAACATACTTCCCTACAGTTCCTTGAGAAGACGACCCGAGGTTTAAATACTCGGTTATCAATTTTAAAGGGGTTTGTTACTTGTGACAACCAAAACGTTTGTAAGAAAGGTTGATTGCTTGGTTTAGTAACTATACTTGCAACGAGAGTTTACTATAACTTCTAAACCATCAATCTTCAGTTCTTTCAACCATTCTTAGCCACAGCCAGAGCACTCATAGATGTTGAGCAGGGAGAATTGATATTGAGAATACATGATGAACAACTCACTTTTCATGTCTTCAAGCCCTCATATGAATCTAAACAAGAGAACAAAGATCTGAAGGATGACCACATGGATTGCATGAAGGATGATTCTGGAGATACAAACCTGAAAGAAGCACCCAATAAATTACCCCCAGAACATCCAAGGTCATGCCTGAAAGAGAAGAAAGAAGTAAAGGTGGTGCTACAGACTGAAGAAATTAAAGAGGAGCTAGGGACACAGCTCCCACATGAGACAAGCAACAAGATCCCTCCTGACAAAGAGATCACAAGGAATAAGGCACCGCCAGAAGAAGGAAGGAAGAAAATGTCAAGAGGTTGGAGGAACAAAAAAATCATCACAGAAGATTTTTCTCCAGGGGACAGAGTGATATCTATTCATCAATGATTGCACGGAAACTTGTCTCTCAACAATTTTCCTTCGGCAAGTATACCGAATTGTCGTCAAGTAAAAATTCACAATAGAGTGAGGTCGAATCCCACAGGGATTGATTGGTCAAGCAACTTTAATTAGAGGAATGTTCTAGTTGAGCGAAGCAGAATTTGGTTTGAGAGTTGCAGGAAATTAAATGGCGGGAAAGTAAATAGCAGAAAATGTAAATGTTGGAAGTAAAGAGCTGAAAGTAAATGACGGAAAGTAAATTGCAGAATTGTAAATGGGAATGGGGAAGATGCTCATGAAAGTAAATTTCAGAAATTAAAGAGAATGGGTAAGATCAGAAATGGGGATTCATTGGGCTTAGGAGATGTTACATTCTCCGGAGCAAGTTCATTTTTATCTCTTCCTCAATCAATGCATTCATTGATCTCCTTGGCAATCTTAAGTGATCGAATTGCAATTCCTTGGTAATTCAATCTCTCAAATCTTGATCAATAGCCAATTCCTTTATGAATTGCTCATGAGAAGAGATGAAGTATGGTCACTGATTATACCACATGCATTCCCAAATCAAGTGTTGGTAGGATTATAGTCACCATACCCAACCAAACCCAATTTGGTCCAACATGAGAAAGCATTTCTAGCATGATCTCTTCATTCCTCTTCCAAGGTTCAGAAGAGATCCAAGTATGAATAGCTTCTTTTCCAAGATAACTACCCAATTGGATGAAGATTGAAAGCTTTCTAGTAAAATCAAGAGAAAAGATAGAAGAAGAGTAATGAAAATTAGTTTTGATCCATCAAATTACAACAGAGCTCCCTAACCCAATAAAAGGGGTTTAGTTGTTCATAGCTCTTGAAATGGAAAGCAAAGATGGAGAATACATCATGAAAACTAGAACAAGAAGTGCAGAGTAAATTATACAGAGAGTAGTTCTCAATTTCCAATCCCCCAAAAAGCTGTTTCCTGATTCAAAACTACCCCTATATATACTACTCTTCTGATCTTCTAGTTGATTCTTCAAGTCTTGGATATGGGCCTTTGGATCTTGAGTTTGAAGCAGTTATCTTCTGCAGTGGGCTTAGCTTTACTTGCAGAGAGAAAGTGTGAAGTAGGAAGGGTCTTTAGCTCAGGACGTTAGTGGCGTTAACGTTAAGTGAGAGTGTGGGTTCGAGAATGTTAGTGACAATCACCTTTTTCACTAACGTTCCTCACCCAGGGATGATCCACGTTAACTTCAACATTAGTGGCACCAACGTGACCACTAACGTTGCCTCTTAGTCCTTCGCACACGTTATTGGGACTCACCTTTTCCAATAACGTTGAGAGTCCTTCCTCCCTACGTTAGAGTTCACGTTAACTTAGTTAACGTGGCTCTTAACGTAGGCTTGCCAATTCTTTGAGAACGTTAGTGACACTAACCTTTGTCATTAACGTTCCAAGGTGCCCCTACTTCCCACGTTAGAGTCCACATTAACTAAGTTAACGTGGCTTCTAACGTGGTAATAATAGCCATCTCCAACGTTAGTGACAAAGGTGAGTGTCACTAACGTTTTCTTATCATCTCCTTTATCCACGTTAGCTTCCACGTTAACTTAGTTAACGTGGGAGCTAACATTGCTCATAATGACTTGTGGTGGTACATCCCAACGTTAGTGACAAAGGTAAGTGTCACTAACATTGGCGATCACTTGCTTTCTCCACGTTAGCTTCCACGTTAACTAAGTTAACGTGGCAACTAACGTGGCTCATTGTAGCTTGGCCAACGTTAGTGACAAAGGTGAGTGTCACTAACGTTGGCTTCTCTTTTGCTTCCCAACGTTAGAGTCCACGTTAACTGAGTTAACGTGGCTCTTAACGTGGCCACTTATGAGCTTGGTCCAACGTTAGTGACAAAGGTGAGTGTCACTAACGTTGGCCTTATTTCTTTTTTCCACGTTAGAGTTCACGTTAACTTAGTTAACGTGACTCTTAACGTGGGCTATGATGGCTTTCGAGGACGTTATTGGTGATTACTTTTCTCATTAACGTTGCAAGCTAGCTCCCATTCCACATTGGTGGTCACGTTAGTTAGACTAACGTGGCTGCTAACGTGGCTCTTTCTTGCTTCCTTTGTCCTGAAATCAAGCAATAAAGTGCATCAAAGTTCTAATCAACATCATGAGACAAGCATCATCCAATTTGTCATCTAATTCATGCAAAATTCTCATGAAATCGTGTAAAGTGCTCAATGTATGCTTAAATCAAGATGTAAGTGAAATTCTACCCAAAACTTGCTTATTTCCTAAGAAAATGCATGAAACTACCCTAAAATAGTAAAGAAAAGGTCAGTGAAACTGGCCAAAATGCCCTGGCATCACAACACCAAACTTAAAGCTTGCTTGTTCCTAAGCAAGTACTGGAACAAGAGAATGATGAATGAAATTCCAAGATAAATGAGTCATTATTGTGGAAGTCATGTCCTTGGTTTTATGGTGGTTTCATGCATAGCAACTTAGGTTCATTCCTTCACTGGCTTTCAGACCTTTATCATGTCCTGAAATACTCACTTAATTGCACCCTATGAGACTCTTATTCATTGATCCTTTTATTGTTTTCTGGGCTTATTTGTGTTCTTAGGCTAAGTGCTCTGTGAGGGGGCGACTCTTTAAGATAAGCTTTCAGCCAGCACTCCCGAACCAGTTGATTCAAGGTGCTAGGTGTTAAGACACCCCTAAGGACTTACTCCCTCATGTCTCTTTCCCCCATACATACATACCACAGGCACATGGTTTGTTTATTTTCTTTCTTGAGACCTTGGTGTCCAGCACCTCTTTGGGTTACTAAATGTTCTGTAGCAAGGTTGCTCTTGATAGTGGACTTTCAGCTGATAATCCTGGGTTAGTTAACCCAAGTTACCAAGTGATGAAGCACTCCTACGAACTTATTCATCCAAGCAGATCCTTGGTACAGGAGCACCACAGACACATCTCTCAAGTTTCAAACCCTTGGTGCCTAGCCTCATTCTTTATTAACTTTTCGTTCTTTTTCAACTCTTATTGTTCTTTTCCCCTTTTTCTTATTAGGATCTTGTTATTTAGCTAGTCTTATGGGGTGTATTTCAAGCATATGATTCAGGACAGATAGTTGTCTTTCCACCCTTGTTGGTGAATCAACTTAGCTAACTTATGACCACATCACACACTAAGGAACTTACTCCACAATATGAACTCCACTCTGGTCTTTGATAACAAACATTCTCTTTTTATTTGATTCAAAAGGAGACAAGCAACACAATAAGCAGGATGGAATTGAAAATAGGCAACTTGACTAGTAATCATAGACCTAGGCAATGAAAGACTTAAAGACAGAATTAAAAATTTCTAAACTACCATGGAACATGTTCTATTTTATACATGATTTTCCTTATTTAAAGCTTGAAAAAGGTGGAACAGATAGGGAACTCCACCACCTTTTACTCATGGGATTGCCCATGCTCTTCCTCTGGCTCGTCCTCGTTGTGTCTACTTATTGCGCTTGAGCTCACACCTCCTTTGCTTTTTCCAATCAACTTCTTCCAGAAGCCAGCATCTTCCATCTTCTTCTTTAATATTTCCTTCTGCTGTTTCACCTTCCTTTCTTCTTGTTCTACAAAATCTTTTTGGACCTCATCATATGTAGGGATAGCATAGTGTACATTATGCATATGACTAGACATGTAGTTCAACTTGGCTTGAGTGTTTATGTTGAACTCCTCCCTATGTAGTTGCCGTCCTTCATTAAGTACACTGAACTCATTGAATGCCTTCGTCTGAGCTAGCTGGCATTGGTTGAGTTCTTGAAGGCGCTTATCTTGACGCTCTTGCCTTTCAGACACTTGATTGATGGCTTGAGTGAGTTGGGAATAATGTTCCATTTGCTGTTTCTGCCACTCCCCTTGTTGATTCATCCAATTAGAAAGGAGCTCTTCTTGACGATCCATCCTTTGAGCTTGAACATACAGTTGTTGTTCTTGTCCCTCCATATAACTCCTTGCTAGTTCCTCAATGGCTCCATGAATGTGATTCAGGTTTATGTTGGTGGGGTCATAATATTCTATTTGTTGGTGTTCTTCCTGATGAGACTCTTCTTGGTGAGCTCCTCCTTTTGGTTTTGGCTTTCCTATGTGAGGTCTTCTTTGTTGTTGGACTGGTGTCACATGAGTTAGACGCTGAAACGTAATTAGCCTCCCAGGATTTAACCAATCTGGGTTGCTATCCTCGAAGACAACCTTGGCCTTCGTGCACAGTCTGAGGATGGTGCTGGGGTACCAAAGCCTGGCACCCGAATCAATCTTCTCAGCTGACTCTTGAATCCCCTCAGCTATAAGTTCGTGCACATTGATATCTCCACCTTGTACTAAGCAATGTACCATAGTAGCTCGAGTGACGTTGACCTCGGAATTGTTTGCTGCTGGGAGGATAGATCTCCTCACGAGTTCAAACCATCCCTTAGCTTCAGGGCTGAGGTCTCCTCTCTTGATGAACCTGGGCCTCTTATCCGCATACATTTCCCAGTCAGCTCCTATAACACATATGTCATTCATAATTTGTTCGAGTTCATCATCATCAGGGCTCCTACTTACTCTTGCTTGATAACCGAGCCCATTAAAATGTGGTGATTTCAACTGAAGAGTCCTTGTTATAGCATTGGGGCTGAAATCCACCTCTCTCCCTCTTACGTAACTTTTGAAGGTGGGGACCTTGGTTTTGTCTTCTCTGACCACGTTTGCATAGAACTCTTTGATGAGGTTTGCATTTATCTTCCCCTCCGGGTTCGTAAGCATTTGCCAACCCCTTTGTTCAATCTTCTCTCAAATTTGTGGGCACTCATCCTCGTCAATTTGGAACGTTAACTCAGGCAGTATCTTCTTGAGCTTTATCCGTTCAAGTTCGAGTTCATGGAATGCCGTTTTGAATCTCTTCTCATCAAAAGGAATGCTCTCCACTGGTTCCTTCCTCTTTTGCCTCTTGGAGCTTGATGATGCCATAAGTTTGAGTTGATGTGTGAGGAGGGTGGAAGGTACGGATAGATGAGGAATTCGGTTGGTTAGGACAAGGTGTGATGAAGGGGAAGAGTGTTTGGTTTCGAGAATGAGAAGTGTGGGGAGTGAAATTGGAATGTTAAGGGTGTACTTAGTGCGAATCACTTATATAGGGAAGTGGTGTGTGGATGAAAGGTGTGGATCGATGGGGTTGGTGTATGATGAACGGATGGGGTTCTGCAGGGGATGAGCACAAGGATCATCATCTTTATGAGGGAGATTGGTTCGGTCTTCAAGGGTCTCATTCTTTCAATGTTGCATGGCACATTTCCCAATGTATTTTGGCCAGTTTCACTGACATTTTTCTACTATTTTTAGGGTAGTTTCATGCATTTACTTAGGAAATAAGCTAGTTTTGGGTAGATATTTACTTACATCTTGATTCAAGTATACATTGTGCACTTTACATGATTTTATGAGGATTTTGCATGAATTTAATGACAAATTGGATGTTGCATTTCCCATGACTTGGACTAGAACTTTGATGCACTTTATTGCTTGATTTCAGGACAAAGGAAGCAAAGAAGAACCACATTAGTGGCAACGTTAGTTACACTAACGTTGACACTAACGTGGAATGGGAGTAACTTGCAAAGTTAATGAGAAAAGTCATTGCCAATAATGCTATAGAAGCCATCATTGCCCACGTTAAGAGTCACGTTAACTAGTTAACGTGAACTCTAACGTGGAAGAAAAGAAATGGAGCCAACGTTAGTGACACTTAACATTATCACTAACGTTGGACCAAGCTCATAAATGGCCACGTTAGTTGCCACGTTAACTTAGTTAACGTGGCCTCTAACGTTAAGAAGAAAAGGGGAAGCCAACGTTAGTGTCATTCAACTTTCTCACTAACGTTGGCCAAGTCACAAGAAGCCACGTTAACTCCCACGTTAACCTAGTTAACGTGGAAGCTAACGTGAAAAAACTAGGTGGTCGACAACGTTAGTGACACCAAACATTGTCACTAACGTTGGGATGAACACACACTATCCCCAAGAAGCCACATTAACTCTCACGTTAACCTAGTTAACGTGGAAGTTAACATGAAGAAGAAAGGTTGTCGACAACGTTAGTGACACCAAACATTGTCACTAACGTTGGAAGGAGCCAACACAAGCCACGTTAACTTCCACGTTAACTTAGTTAACGTGGAAGTTAACGTGAGGAGAAGGATGATGAGCCAACGTTAGTGACATTCAACATTGTCACTATCGTTGGAGATGGCTAGCATAGCCACGTTAGAAGCCACGTTAACCTAGTTAACATGGACTCTAACGTGGGAGCTAAGGGGCACATTGGAACGTTAGTGACAATGTTAAGTGTCACTAACGTTCTCGAAGGTTGGCAAGCCTACGTTAAAAGAGCCACGTTAACTAAATTAACGTGGACTCCAACGTAGGGAATGGGGAGACTTCTCAACGTTACTGGGAAAGTTGAGTCCCAATAACGTGTTCGAAGGACATAGTGGAAACGTTAGTGGCAACGTTTGTGCCACTAACGTTGAAGTTAACGTGACTCTTAACTTTGGTAAGGAACGTTAGTGAAAAAGGTGATTGTCACTAACGTCCTCGAACCCACATTTTCACTGAACGTTAACACCACTAACTTCCTGAGCTAAAAGTCTCTGCCCACTTCGCACTTTCTCTCTGCAAGTAAAGCTAAGCCCAATGAAGAAGGAAACTACTTCAAACTCAAGATCCAAAGGCCCATACCCAAGACTTGAAGAATCAACTAGAAGAACAGAAGAGTAGTATATATAGGAGTAGCTTTGAATTATTTGGGGAGTTGGAAATTATAGGGAGCCTCTGGGCATAGAACTACTCTCTGTATTTACTTTCTCTGCACTTCTAGTATCATCATGTATTCTCCATCTTTGTTTTCATTTTCCAGAGCTATGAACAACTAAACCCCTTTCATTGGGTTAGGGAGCTCTGTTGTAATTTGATGGATCAATACTAGTTTTCACTATTCTTCTTCTCTCTTTTCTCTTGATTTTACTTGAAAGCTTTCGATCTTCATTCAATTGGGTAATTATCTTGGAAAAGAAGCTATTCATACTTGGATCTCTTCTGAACCTTGAAAGAGGAATGAAGAGATCATGCTAGAAATGCTTTCTCATGCTGGACCAAATTGGGTTTGGATGGATATGTGACTATAATCCTCTCAACACTTGATTTGGGAAATGCATGTGGTATAATCAGTGACCATACTTCATCTCTTCTCATGAGCAATTGACCAAGGAATTGGCTATTGATCAAGATTTGAGAGATTGAATTACAAGAAATTGTAATTCAATCACTTAAGATTGCCAAGGAGATCAATGAGTGCATTGATTGAGGAAGAGATGAAAATGAAATTGATCCGGAGAATGCAACATCTCCTAAGCCCAATGAACTCCCCATTTCTGATCTTACCCATTCTCTTTAATTTCTGTTACTTACTTTTATGAGCAATTCTCCCATTCCCATTTACAATTCTGCAATTTACTTTTAGTCATTTACTTTCAGTTCTTTAATTCTAGCATTTACTTTTTCTGTCATTTACTTTCCTGCCATTTTATTTTCTGCAATTCTAAACTCAAATCCTGGATTCGCTCAACTAGAACATTCCTCTAATTAAAGTTGCTTGATCAATCAATCCTTGTGGGATTCGACCTCACTCTATTGTGAGTTTTTACTTGACGACAAACTCGGTACACTTGCCGAAGCAAATTTGTTATGAGACAAGTTTTTCGTGTATCAAGTTTATGGCGCCGTTGCCGGGGATTGATTGTGCATCAACAATGATTAAATTGGAAGATAACTAGATTGAGCATTTTTGTTTTGTTTGATTTAATTTTGTTGTTTGAGTCATTTATTTTCTGTTTTAGTTAACTTCGTCCCTTCCCCCTACTCTTTCTTTGTTATTTACCATTCATTTCACTAACCCACTAACTGTTTGATATATTGCATCACTCACACTAACAGTAATTCTGACAGATATACTTTCTACACCTATTCTCTTTGCTTGTACTTGTTGGTTGTATGATAGGGAGAAGAAGCGGGGCTTCAACTTCCTTTGATTCTGAACCTGAGAGAACCTTCCTTAGACTAAGGAGGGAGGCAAGAGAAAAATGTGTAGTTGGTGCTGAAGAAGAGAAGGAACACTTTGAGGAATACTTTGAACCAAACATGGAAGAAAACATGGAAAACCATCATGAAGAAGAAGCTCACAACCATGGCGGAAGAGGACGAGCAAATCATGCTGGGGAGGATAGAAGAGTTTTAAGCTCTTACATCAATCCAAACCCAGGAAACTGTGGAAGTAGCATTCAAAAGCCAACCATCTATGCCAACAATTTTGAACTGAAGCCACAGCTCATCACCCTTGTTCAGAACAACTGTTCGTTTGGAGGGAGTGTCCAAGAGGACCCCAATCAACATTTAACCACCTTCCTGAGAATATGTGACACAGTGAAGTCTAATGGTGTTCATCCTGACGCCTATAGACTGCTCTTATTTCCATTCTCACTCAAGGATAAGGCAGCCAAGTGACTGGAGTCTTTCCCAAAGGAGAGCTTGACAACTTGGGAAGATGTGGTGAACAAATTCTTAGCAAGATTTTACCCCCCTCAACGAATCAATAGGCTGAGAGCTGAGGTCCAAACTTTCAGGCAACAAGATGGTGAGACTCTATATGAAGCATGGGAGAGGTTTAAAGACCTAACGAGGAGGTGCCCACCAGATATGTTCAATGAATGGGTGCAGCTGCACATTTTCTATGAAGGGCTCTCTTATGAGTCAAAGAAGGCCGTAGACCATTCATCTGGAGGATCTTTGAACAAGAAGAAGATCATTGAGGAGGCCATAGATGTCATTGAAACTGTAGCAGAGAATGACTACTTCTATGCTTCCGAAAGAGGGAACACAAGAGGAGTAATGGAGCTAAATAATGTAGATGCTCTGCTGGCCCAAAACAAGCTCATTACCCAACAGCTGGCTGACCTCACCAAGAAGATGGAGAGGAACCAAGTAGCAGCAATCACCACTTCATCAACAACCCAAGAAAGAGTGAATGAAGAAGCAGAGGGAAGTCAGGAGCAAGCCAACTACATTGGGAATTTGATGAGCGGATAATTTATACGCTTTTTGACATTGTTTTTAGTATGTTTTTAGTAGGATCTAGTTACTTTTAGGGATGTTTTTATTAGTTTTTATGTTAAATTCACATTTCTGGACTTTACTATGAGTTTGTGTGTTTTTCTGTGATTTCAGGTATTTTCTGGCTGAAATTGAGGGACTTGAGCAAAAATCAGATTCAGAGGTTGAAGAAGGACTGCTGATGCTGTTGGATTCTGACCTCCCTGCACTCAAAGTGGATTTTCTGGAGCTACAAAACTCGAAATGGCGCGCTTCCAATTGCGTTGGAAAGTAGACATCCAGGGCTTTCCAACAATATATAATCGTCCATACTTTGGCCAAGAATTGACGACGTAAACTGGCGTTCAACGCCAGCCTTCTGCCCAAATCTGGCGTCCAGCGCCAGAAAAGGATCCAAAACCAGAGTTGAACGCCCAAACTGGCACAGAAACTGGCGTTCAACTCCACAAATGGCCTCTGCACGTGAAACACTCAGGCTCAGCCCAAACACACACCAAGTGGGCCCAGGAAGTGGATTTATGCATCAATTACTTACTCATGTAAACCCTAGTGACTAGTTTATTATAAATAGGACCTCTTACTATTGTATTAGACATCTTTGGTCTCAGTTTTATTCCATTGTTCATCTTAGGAGACTATTGATCTCGTTTAGGGGGCTGGCCATCTCGGCCATGCCTGGACCTTCACTTATGTATTTTCATACGGTAGAGTTTCTACACTCCATAGATTAAGGTGTGGAGCTCTGCTGTTCCTCAAAGATTAATGCAAAGTACTACTGTTTTCTATTCAATTCTTCTTATTTCGCTTCTAAGATATCCATTCGCACCCAAGAACGTAATGAAGGTGATGATTATGTGTGACGCTCATCATCCTTCTCCCTTATGAACGCGTGTCTGACAAACACTTCTGTTCTACATGAATTAAGCTAGAATGAGTATCTCTTAGATCTCCTAACCAGAATCTTCGTGGCGTAAGCTAGAATGATGGCGGCATTCAAGAGAATCCGGAAGGTCTAAACCTTGTCTGTGGTATTCTGAGTAGGATTCAATGATTGAATGACTGTGACGAGCTTCAAACTCGCGAGTGCTGGGCGTTAGTGACAGACGCAAAAGGAGGGTGAATCATATTCCAGCATGATCGGGAACCGACAGATGAATAGCCGTGCCGTGACAGGGTGCGTAAGCATAAGATTCACTGAGAGGAGGGGATGTAGCCACTGACAACGGTGATGCCCTTGCATACAGCCAGCCATGGAAAGGAGTAAGACTGATTGGATGAAGATAGCAGGAAAGCAGAGGTTCAGAGGAATGAAAAGCATCTCCATTCGCTTATCTGAAATCCCTGCCAATGAATCTACATAAGTATCTCTATCCCTTTTATTGTTTATTTTAATCTAATAAAATATCATGTTTAAATCCGCCTGACTGAGATTTGCAAGGTGACCATAGCTTGCTTCAAGCCAACAATCTCTGTGGGATCGACCCTTACTCACGTAAGGTTTATTACTTGGACGACCCAGTACACTTGCTGGTTAGTTGAACGGAGTTGTGTCCACACATACATAGAGCCACAATGAGGATTCAATACAATTATATATTGTTACTCTCACACAAGTACAAAGAACATGGAACACAATTTCGTGCACCAGAATTCACCTAGGTAAAACCATGATCCATACTCCAAGACCTACAACCCTGGATAGAGGAATCACCCAAACTTTGGGTGGGAAAATCAACAAGACCAAAGCCTTGATCAAAGACGCCCAAATCCCAACAATGCAAGCCACCAACACTTCACATCTAGACCATATCAACACTCCAATAACAACACCTCTCCACATCCACATCAAAACCAAAATAACTTACCTCATCCTTCCACCTCTAATTACAATCTACAATCATTTGATGACAGACTCTCAAGGATTGAGAATCTACTTGAAGGCATAGGCAAGGAGATTCAAGACAACAAGGTGTTCAAGGAGGAAGTGCGAGCCAGTTTAAAGAACCAGGGAGACACAATCAAGAGGTTGGAATCTCAAGTGGGGTATCTCTCTGAGCAAATTCCCAAACCCACAGATGGATTCCCAAGTGACACAGAGAAGAATCCGAGAGGTGAAACAAAGAAGTTAAGATGGGAAGATTGCAAGATGGTCACTATAAGTGATAAGGAGACTGAGGACAAGCCAAGCAAGCTGTCAGAACAACCTGAAGATACCTCAGTAGAGAAGAAGGAAAAAGATCATCAAGAACCAAAAATCTCACAACAGGAGCTGCTAAGACTCTATGCACCTTTTCCCCAACTGCTCAATGGTGCTGTGGAGAAGAGAATATACTCAAGGTTTCTAGATTTGTTTGCATCTCTGCATGTCAACATACCATTCATCAAGACTATTCAACAAATGCCCGCATACATCAAGTATATGAAGGAGCTGCTTTCCAGGAAAAGCTCACTCAAGGGAGGCCAAACTATAGTGATGAACAAGGAGTGCAGTGCCCTCATTCAACCACAGTTGCCTACAAAAAGAAAAGATCCAGGGAGTTTTCATGTCCCCTGTGCCATAGGGGAAACAATTTTTGATAGAGCACTCTACGATTTGGGAGCAAGCATCAACTTAATGCCCTTATCCCTGGTAAAGAGGCTGCAGATCAATGAGATATTGCCCACAGATGTAGTCATCAGGCTGGCTGACAAAACTCAAAAACAAGTAATAGGGGTGGTGGAAAACGTGTTGTTAAAGGTTGGGAAATACTTTCTTCCCACAGACTTTGTCATCTTGGACATGGAAGAGAGTCACACTCACCCAATCATATTGGGAAGACCATTCCTAGCTACAGCCAGAGCACTCATAGATGTGGAGCGAGGGGAGCTAATATTGAGGATCCATGATGAACGACTCAGCTTTAATGTCTTCAAACTCTCACAAGAAGTAGACTAAGAAAACAAAAAATCAAGCAAGGATCATAATGAGATGCTGATAGAGGAAGCAAGCACTGAAACACAACCAACCCATCTGGGAAAGCCTTTGGTTGATGAACAAGGAAATAAGTAGTTGTCACAACTCAAGGAAAAGCTGGAGGAACCTAAACCACCAGAGACATGTGAAGACAACAACAAAATTCCCTTAGAAGAAGAAGTCACCAAGAGCAAGGCAACATCAAAAGGGACAAAGAAGAAGGTACCAAGAGGGTGGAGGAACAAGAAGATCCCTACAGAGGACTTCTCTTCAGGGGATAAAGTGATCTCAGCTTACTTCCCAGATATCCCCGCTGATCTCCCCACTGTACCATCTCAGTTACCTAAGGTCTTCACTATCAACAGAGTTCTCTCCTTGGAACATGTAGAGATCATTGATACAACCAATGGATATAAGTCCAAGGCAAGAGGGGAGGACTTGAAGCATTATCAACCTCCCTGATGAAGGAGAAACGTCAAGCTAGTGACACTAAAGAAGCGCTTCATGGGAGGCAACCCATGTTTTATGAGCTTTTACTAGTGAATAAGTCAATATTCATGAATTCCAACCTAAACTTGACAAACACTTGGTGAAATCCTTATATTGCAGTATATAGTGAAGAACAAGTTTGGTGTTCAAAGCATGCCAAGAAAGAATGAATGCAACTGAGAGCATGCTAGTCGTGGAGCTTTGAACAGAACTTTTCATCACAGTGCTCCAAACTAAGTTTGGTGTCACCCCATGGTGCCACCAATGTGCATATAAGGATACACAGTTAGTTAGTTAGTTGGAGTTCATGAATAAACAAAATCTTTTCTTCTCTTTATTATTCTAGCCGTAAAATTTAAATTGATTTTTTTATGATATTTCTTACTTTTCTTATTTGATCTTTATAGGGAAAGGAAAGGAGCATTGAAGGAGATTGATTGGACAATTTAATGAGAAAGGTTCGGCCACTTCATGAAGAGGGTACTACACACGTGCCTCAAGGGGGAATGCATTGGGAATGGTTGCCATGCAACATTAGAGGAAGAACAAACTTGGAAACTAAACCAACTCCATCATAAAGTTGGTAATCCTCGTGCTTACTCCATACAAAACCCCATCCGTTCATCATACACCAACCCCATCAATCCACACCTTTCATCTCTTTATCACTTCTCTATATAAGTGGATCCAATCCACACCATCTCCACATTCGAAATTCATATCCCTTGCACTTCACTTTCCAGCAACTAGTTCTTCAACTTCCCACTCTCTAAATCCCACATTTCTTCCCTTCACTACACCCTTTTCGCATTAACTTCATTCATGGCAGCATCAAGCTCTAAGAGGCAAGAGAGGAAGGTGAAAGAGCAGAAGGAAACACTCAAGAAGAAGATGGAAGATGGTGGTTTCTGGAAGAAGCTGCTTGGAAAAGGCAAGGGAAGTGGGAGCACAAGCAATCAAGAAAAACACCAAGAGGACAAGCAAGAAGGAGAGCATGGGCAACCACATGAGTAAAAGGTGGTGGAATTCCTTCTTTGGTCCATCTTTCTCTATGCTCTAAATAAGGAAGATCTTGTATGAAATAGAACTTGCTTCCATGTTAGTTTAAATTTTTTTTAAATTCTGTCTTTTAAGTTTTTGTTGAAAAGGTCTATGTTTGCTGGTCTCTATGTCACTGCATCCTTACTTTGCTTACTTGTATGTTTGTCCCTTTAAATCAAATGAAAAGAGAATGAGTGTTTTTTTAAGACCAGAGAGGAGTTCATACTATGGAATAAGTTCATGAGTTTATGGTATAGTCATAGGTTAGCTAAGTTGGTTCAACCATAAGGTGGGAGGACAACTATCTGTCATGAATACTGTGCTTGAGACACACCCCATGAGACTAGCTAAATAAGAAGATCCTAATAAGAAAAAGGGAAAGAACAATCAAAGTTGAGAAAAAAAAAAAGAAAAAGAACAAGCAATAAGACTAGGCACCAATAGTTTTTAATCTTGAGGCATGTGTCTATGGTGCTCCTGTGTGATGGATCTACTTGGATGAATAAGCTCTTAGGGGTGCCTTATCACTTGGTAACTTGGGTTAACTAACTCGGGATTATCAGCTGAAAGTCCACTATCAAGAGTAACCCTCAATACAGAGCATTTAGTAACCCAAAGAGGTGCTGGACACCAAGGTCTCAAGAAAAGAAAATAAATAAACCATATGCTTGTGGTGTGTATGTATGGGGGAGAGACTTGAGCAAGTAAGTCCTTAGGGGTGCTTCAACACTTAGCACCTTGAACCAACTGGTTCGAGAGTGTTGGCTGAAAGCTTATTTTAAAGAGTTGCCCCCTTACAAAGCACTTAGCCCAAGGAACACAAATAAGCCCTGAAATAACAACAATAGGATTAATGAATAAAAGTCTCATGGGATGCAATCACAGTGAGTATTCTAGGACATTGGTGCACGAAATTGTGATCTCTGGTAATGGCTCCAAAAACTTGGTGCTCTAATCTCAATTCATAATTTATCACAACTTCGATACAACTAACCAGCAAGTGCACTGGGTCGTCCAAGTAATAAACCCTACGTGAGTAAGGGTCGATCTCACGGAGATTGTTGGTATGAAGCAAGCTATGGTCACCTTGTAAATCTCAGTTAGGTGGATATAAAATAGTTATGGAGTTTTCAAAAATTAATAATAAAGGAAGGTAAAGATAGAAATACTTATGTAATTCATTGGTGAGAATTTCAGATAAGCGCATGGAGATGCTTTCGTTCCTCTGAACCTCTGCTTTCCTGCTGTCTTCATCCAATCAATCCTACTCCTTTCCATGGCTGGCTTTATGTAAGGATGTCACCATTGTCAATGGCTACTTTTAATCCTCTCGGGAAAATGGTCTAAATGCTCTGTCACAGCACGGCTAATCGTCTGGAGGCATCACCCTTGTCGATGGCTGCATCCTATTCCTCTCTGTGAAAATGGTCCGATACGCTGTCACTGCATGGCTAATCATCTTGGAGGTTCTCTATCATACTGGAATAGGATTTACTATCCTTTTGCGTCTGTCACTACGCCCAGCACTCGCGAGTTTGAAGTTCGTCACAGTCATTCAATCCCAGAGTCTTACTTGGAATACCACAGACAAGGTTTAGACTTTCCGGACTCTCATGAATGCCGCCATCAATCTAGCTTATACCACGAAGATTCTGATTAAGAGATCCAAGAGATACTCATTCAATCTAAGGTAGAACGGAAGTGGTTGTCAGGCATGCGTTCATAGGGAATGGTGATGATTGTCACGTTCATCACATTCAGGTTGAAGTGTGAATGAATATCTTAGAAGCGGAATAAGTTGAATTGAATAGAAAAATAGTAGTACTTTGCATTAATCTTTGAGGAACAGCAGAGCTCCACACCTTAATTTATGGAGTGTAGAAACTCTACCGTTAAAAATACATAAGTGAAAGGTCCAGGCATGGCCGAATGGCCAGCCCCCTAAAACGTGATCACAGGATTAGAATACAATCCAGGATGTCAAATACAATAGTAAAAAGTCCTATTTATACTAAACTAGTTACTAGGGTTTACAGAAGTAAGTAATTGATGCATAAATCCACTTCCGGGGCCCACTTGGTGTGTGCTTGGGCTGAGCTTGAATGTTACACGTGCAGAGGTCATTCTTGGAGTTGAACGCCAGTTTATAACGTATTTCTGGCGTTCAACTCTGGTTTGTGACGTGTTTCTGGCGTTTAACTCCAGACAGCAGCGTAGAACTGGAGTTCAACACCCTTTTATGTCATCTAAACTCGGCCAAAGTATGAACTATTATATATTGCTGGAAATCCCTGGATGTCTACTTTCTAACGCAATTAGAAGCGCGCCATTTTGAGTTTTGTAGCTCCAGAAAATTCACTTTGAGTGCAGGGAGGTCAGAATCCAACAGCATCAGCAGTCCTTCTTCAACCTCTGAATCTGATTTTTACTCAAGTCCCTCAATTTCAGCCAGAAAATACCTGAAATCACAGAAAAGCACACAAACTCATAGTAAAGTCCAGAAATGTGAATTTAGCATAAAAACTAATGAAAAGATCCCTAAAAGTAACTAGATTCTACTAAAAACATACTAAAAACAATGCCAAAAAGCGTATAAATTATCCGCTCATCACAACACCAAACTTAAATTGTTGCTTGTCCCCAAGCAACTGAAAATCAAATAGGATAAAAAGAAGAGAATATACTATAAATTCCAAACTATCAATAAAACATAGCTTCAATCAGATGAGCGGGACTTGTAGCTTTTTGCCTCTTGAATAGTTTTGGCATCTCACTTTATCCATTGGAGTTCAGAATGATTGGCATCTATAGGAACTCAGAGTTCAGATAGTGTTATTGATTCTCCTAGTTCAGTATGATGATTCTTGAACACAGCTATTTTATGAGTCTTGGCCGTGGCCCTAAGCACTTTGTTTTCCAGTATTACCACCGGATACAAAAATGCCACAGATACATAACTGGGTGAACCTTTTCAGATTGTGACTCAGCCTTGCTAAAGTCTCCAATTAGAGGTGTCCAGGGTTCTTAAGCACACTCTTTTTTTGCTTTGGACCTTGACTTTAACCGCTCAGTCTCACATTTTCACTTGACACCTTCACGCTAAAAGCACATGGTTAGGGACAGCTTGGTTTAGCCGCTTAAGCCAGGATTTTATTCCTTTAGGCCCTCCTATCCACTGATGCTCAAAGCCTTGGGATCCTTTTTATTTACCCTTGCCTTTTGGTTTTAAGGGTTATTGACTTTTTGCTCTTGCCTCTTGGTTTTAAGAGCTTTTGGCTTTTTCTGCTTGCTTTTTCTTTTTCTTTCTATTTTTTTTCGCCTATTTTTTTTTCTGCAAGCTTTGTTCTTTGCTGCTTTTTCTTGCTTCAAGAATCATTTTTATGATTTTTCAGATTATCAAATAACATGTCTCCTTGTCATCATTCTTTCAAGAGCCAACATATTTAACATTCTTAAACAACAACTTCAAAAGACATATGTGATGACAAGCCATCCTAGCCTATTTTAGCTAGTCTTTTTCTTTTGTTTTCATTTGAATTATGCACTTTCTTGAGCTACAAGCAAGCTAATTGAGTAGATTTTCATGTTTCCCTTGATTGAACCAACCATATATGAATTCATGCCATTTCATGAGGTTTTATGCTATATTTGTTGCATATTATGAAAGAATGAATATCTCATGGTTTTGAGCATAGCTTTGATGAGTTTGGTTGATTAATGATAGGTGAAGAAAGCTTGGAGAAAGGTTGAAGCAAGAAGGAATGGCTAGGAGTGAAGAGAGGACAATGGAATAAGTGAAATTGAACCAGGAAGCAAGAAGCTGGACCTAAAGTTAGCATCAAACTTTTGCACAAACTTTTGGTTGAAAAGTTAGCTCCAACGTTAGCCCCCTAACTTGGAGGCTAACGTTGGAACTTGAAAATTTATCCCCTAGGCACTAAAAGTTTGCGCCAACGTTAGCCCCCTAACTTGGAGGCTAACGTTGGCACATGAATTCCTCCCTGGCCATCCAATGTTTGCGCCAACGTTAGCCCCCTAACTTGGAGGCTAACGTTGGCACATGATTTCCTCCCTGGCCATCCAACGTTTGCGCCAACGTTAGACCCCTAACTTGGAGGCTAACGTTGGCACATGAATTACAATGGGGAAGGAGCAAAAGTTTGCGCCAACATTAGCCCCCTAACTTGGAGGCTAACGTTGGCACCACAAGCACACTAGACAAGGCCAACGTTAGGGTCAAAGTTAGACCCCTAACGTTGGCACCAACGTGCACACCAGAAAAATGTGTTTGCTGCTATGAAAAGTTGGAGCCAAAGTTAGACCCCTAACTTTGGCTCAAACTTTTGGTCTAACTTTTGCTAACCTTAAATCCGGTTCAATTGGTTCACTTTGGTTCTTCTTCAAACTTCAAGAGCAATCAACCAAGGCCTCTTTCAACCCAATTCCACCAAGAGCAAAGGCCCAACTCAAGGCTTGAAGATCATTTGAAGAAAGTGTATAAATAGGATAGAATTCAAGTTCTTCGGGGAGCTTTCTTTTGGAATTTTCATAAGAGTTTTCGGAGAGCTTTTGTTATAGAGTGAACTTTAATTTCTTTGTCTTGAGGAAAGAGAATTCACTTCTCTTCCTCTCAGTTTTATTGCTTTCAATTTCAATTACACTTATCTTAAATCTTGGATTGGAGAATTGAAGAAATTCTGTTTCAATCTCAATCTTGGATTTCTCTGTTTCTTTACTGTTAATTGAATTTCATTTCCGATTAATTGCTCTTCATCTATTCTCTTTGCAATTTACAATTCCCTTGCAATTGTTCTTATTGGATCTAGGAAGGCATTGAGATCTAGACTTAGTTTTCTAGTCTCTGGGTCCTGAGATCCAAATCTCCAATTTACATTCTGTTTCTTGCTTTCCATGTTCATTTACTTTTCTGCTATAAGATCCGATCCAATCCCAATTCCCTTTTACTCTTCTGTTTGATGCAATTTAACTTTTCCTTGTTTAATTTCTGCAAATCCACGTCCCAATCCCCTTTACATTTCAAGCAAATAACATTCCTTGCACTTTAAGATTCCGCAATTTACATTTCTTGCATTTTAAGTTTCTGCCATTTAATTTCTTGTTCTTTAAGTTTCAGCAATTTATTTCTTGTTCTCTTTACTTCAATGCAATTTAATTCTGCAAGTCACAAAACCATCAACCAAATCTTGATTCGCTTGACTAAATCAACCACTAAGCTAAAATTGCTCAATCCTTCAATCCCTGTGGGATCGACCTCACTCCCGTGAGTTTTTATTACTTGATACGACCCGGTACACTTGCCGGTTAGATTTATGTGTTTTGGGAGAGATTTATTTTTCCTCCAAAATACTCATCAATATGCACTGTTCAAGCATTCATTCAGAAAACAAGAAGCATTGTCACCACATCAATATAATTAAACTAAGTTCAAGGATAAATTCGAAACTCATGTACTTCTTGTTCTTTTGAATTAAAACATTTTTCATTTAAGAAAGGTGATGGATTCAAAGGACATTCATAACTTTAAGGCATAGTTACTAAATACTAATGATCATATAATGAAGACACAAACATAGATAAGCACTTAGCATAGAAAACGAAAAACAGAAAAAGTAAGAACAATGAATGAGTCCACCTTAGTGATGGTGGCGTTTCCTTCTTGAGGAACCAGTGATGTCCTTGAGCTCTTCTATGTCTCTTCTTTGTCTTTGTTGCTCCTCCCTCATTGCTTTTTGATCTTCTCTAATTTCATGAAGGATGATGGAGTGCTCTTGATGTTCCACCATTAATTGTCCCATGTTGGAACTTAATTCTCTTAGGGAGGTGTTGATTTGCTCCCAATAGTTTTGTGGAGGAAAATGCATTTGAGGCATCTCTGGGATCTCATAGTGATGAGCTTCATGCGTCTCTTGAGATCCATGAATGGGCTCTCTTGCTTGCTCCATCCTTTTCTTAGTGACGGGCTTCTCTTCCTCAATGGGAATGTCTCCTTCTATGAAAGCTCCAGCTGAGTAACATAGATGGCAAATAAGATGAGGAAAAGCTAGCCTTGCCCCAGGAGAGGGCTTTTCGGCTATTTTGTAGAATTCAAGGGAGATGACTTCATGAACTTCTACTTCCTCTCCAATCATGATGCTATGGATCATGATGGCCCGATCCACAGTAACTTCAGATCGGTTGCTAGTGGGGATGATGGAGCGTTGGATGAACTCCAACCATCCTCTAGCTACAGGCTTGAGGTCCAGTCTTCTTAGTTGAACCGGCTTGCCCTTGGAGTCAATCTTCCATTGAGCTTCTTCCACACATATGTCCATGAGGACTTGGTCCAACCTTTGATTAAAGTTGACCCTTCTAGTGTAGGGGCGTGCATCTCCTTGCATTATAAGCAAGTTAAACGCCAACCTCACATTTTCCGGACTAAAATCTAAGTATTTCCCCCGAACCATTGTGAGATAATTCTTTGGGTTCGGGTTCTTACTTTGATCATGGTTTCTAGTGATCTATGCATTGGCATAGAACTCTTGAACCATTAGGATGCCGACTTGTTGGATGGGGTTTGTTAGAACTTCCCAACCTCTTCTTTGGATTTCATGTCGGATCTCCGGATACTCATTTCTCTTGAGCTTGAAAGGGACCTCGGGGATCACCTTCTTCTTGACCACAACATCATAGAAGTGGTCTTGATGAGCTTTGGAGATGAATCTTTCCATCTCCCATGACTCGGAGGAGGAAGCTTTTGTCTTCCCTTTCCCTTTTCTAGAGGATTCTCCGGTCTTGGGTGCCATCAATGGTAATGGAAAAACAAAAAGCTTATGCTTTTACCACACTAAACTTAGAATATTGCTCGCCCTCGAGCAAGAGAAGAAAGAATAGATATAGAAGAAGAAGAAATGGAGAAGAGGGAGAGAGAGATGTGTTTCGGCCAAGGAGGGGAAGAGAGGGTTGTTTTGTTTGAAAATGAAGAAGAATGGAGGCCTTTATATAGGGAAGGGAGGGTGGGTAAGGTTCGGCCATATAGGGTGGGTTTGGGTGGGAAATTGATTTTGAATTTTGAAGGTAGGTGGAGTTTATGAGGTAGGTTTATGGGGAAGAGTGGATGGATGTGAGTGGTGAAGTGGTGATAGGGAAGAGAGATTGAGGTGATTGGTAAAGAGTTTTGGGGAACAGTATTTATGGGATTGTGTGAAAGAGGGGTGAGAAGAAGTGAGTGGAGGTAGGAGGTGATCCTGTGGGGTCCACAGATCCTGAGGTGATCCTGTGGGGTCCACAGATCCTGAGGTGTTCAAGGATTTACAACCTTGCACCAAATTAGGCATGCAAAATGCCCCTGCACACAACTCTGGGCGTTCAGCGCCAGATTGGTGCTTGTTCTGGGGGTTGAACGCCCATTTGTTGCCCATTTCTGGCGTTGAACGCCAGAACCATGCTTGTTCTGGGCGTTCAGCGCTAGCTCTTCTCCAGGGTGCAATTCTGGCGTTCAAACGCCCAGATGCTGCCCCTTTCTGGCGTTCAGCGCCAGAACCATGCCCTGTTCTGGCGTTGAACGCCCAAAACGTGCTTCTTACTGGCGTTTAAACGCCAGTAAGGTCTTCTTCCAGGGTGTGATTTTTTTTGCTGTTTTTGATTCTGCTTTTAATTTTTCTATTTTTTTCGTGACTTCACATGATCATGAACCTAATAAAACATGAAAAACAATGAAGATTAGATAAATAAACATTGGGTTGCCTCCCAACAAGCGCTTCTTTAATGTCAATAGCTTGACAGTGGGCTCTCATGGAGCCTCACAGATGTGCAGAGCTTTATTGAGACCTCCCAACACTAAACTTAGAGTTTGGATATGGGGGTTTGACACCAAACTTAGAGTTTGGTTGTGGCCTCCCAACACCAAACTTAGAGTTTGACTGTGGGGGCTTTGTTTGACTCTGCTTTGAGAGAAGCTTTTTATGCTTCCTCTCCATGGATGCAGAGAGAGATCCTTGAGTTGTAAACACAAGGTTGTCCTCATTTATTTGAAGGATCAATTCTCCTCTGTCCACATCAATCACAGCTCTTGCTGTGGCTAGGAAAGGTCTTCCTAGGATGATGGATTCATCCTCAGCCTTCCCAGTATCTAGGACTATCAAATCAGCAGGGATGTAAAGGCCTTCAACCTTTACTAACACGTCCTCTACTTGTCCATAGGCCTGTTTTCTAGAACTGTCTGCCATCTCTAATGAGATTTTAGCAGCTTGCACCCCAAAGATTCCCAGTTTCTCTATTACAGAGAGGGGCATGAGGTTTATCCCTGAACCAAGGTCACATAGAGCCTTAAAGATCATGGTGCCTATGGTACAAGGTATTAAGAACTTTCTAGGATCCTGTTTCTTCTGAGGCAATGTCAGTTGATCCAGATCACTTAGTTCATTGGTGAACAAGGGAGGTTCATCTTCCCAAGTATCAATGCCAAATAATTTGGCATTTAGCTTCATGATTGCACCAAGGAACTTGGCAGCTTGCTCTTCAATAACATCCTCATTCTCTTCAGAAGAGGAATACTCATCAGAGCTCATGAATGGCTGATGAGCGGATAATTTATATGCTTTTTGGCATTATTTTTAGTATGTTTCTAGTAGGATCTAGTTACTTTTAGGGATGTTTTCATTAGTTTTTATGTTAAATTCACATTTCTAGACTTTACTATGAGTTTGTGTGTTTTTTTGTGATTTCAGGTATTTTATGGCTGAAATTGAGGGACTTGAGCAAAAATCAGATTCAGAGGTTGAAGAAGGATTGCTGATGTTGTTGGATTCTGACCTCCCTGCACTCAAAATAGATTTTCTAGAGCTACAGAACTCAAAATGGCGCGCTTCCAATTGCGTTGGAAAGTAGACATCCAGAGCTTTTCAGAATTATATAATAGTCCATACTTTACCCGAGTTTAGATGACGTAAATTGGCGTTCAATGCCAGCTCTCTGCCCAATTCTGGCGTCCAGCGCCAGAAACAAGCTGCAAAGTGGAGTTCAACGCCCAAACTGGCACAAAAGCTGGCGTTCAACTCCAAGAAGGACCTCTACATGTGAAACACTCAAGCTCAGCCCAAGCACATACCAAGTGGGCCCCGGAAGTGGATTTATGCATCAATTACTTACTTCTGTAAACCCTAGTGACTAGTTTATTATAAATAGGACTTTTTACTATTGTATTAGACATCTTTGAACATCTTGGAACATCTTTGGACGCCTGGTTCTTAGATCAGAGGGGCTGGCCTCTCGGCCATGCCTGGACCTTCACTTATGTATTTTCATACGGTAGAGTTTCTGCACTCCATAGATTAAGGTGTGGAGCTCTGCTGTTCCTCAAAGATTAATGCAAAGTACTACTGTTTTTCTATTCAATTCATCTTATTTCGCTTCTAAGATATTCATTCGTACTTCAACCTAAATGTGATGAACGTGACAATCATCATCATTCCCCATGAACGCGTGCCTGACAACTACTTCCGTTCTACTTTCGATTGAATGAGTGTCTCTTGGATCTCTTAATCAGAATCTTCGTGGTGTAAGCTAGAATGATGGCGGCATTCAAGAGAATCCGGAAAGTCTAAACTTTGTCTATGGTATTCCGAGCAGGATTCAATGATTGAATGACTGTGACGAGCTTCAAACTCGCGAGTGCTGGGCGTTAGTGACAGACGCAAAAGGAGGGTGAATCCTATTCCAGCATGATCGAGAACCGACAGATGAATAGCCGTGCCGTGACAGGGTGTGTTGACCATTTTCACTGAGAGGAGGGGATGTAGCCACTGACAACGGTGATGCCCTTGCATAAAGCCAGCCATGGAAAGGAGTAAGACTGATTGGATGAAGATAGTAGGAAAGCAGAGATTCAGAGGAAGAAACGCATCTCTATACGCTTATCTGAAATTCTCACCAATGAATTACACAAGTATCTCTATCTTTACTTTTTATTAATTAATATTCGAAAACTCCATAACCATTTTATATCCGCCTGACTGAGATTTACATGGTGACCATAGCTTGCTTCATACGAACAATCTCCGTGGGATCGACCCTTACTCACGTAAGGTTTATTACTTGGACGACCCAGTGCACTTGCTGGTTAGTTATGCGAAGTTGTGAAGATATGTCTAGACCATGGTTCTGTGCATCCGTTGGTGCCATTGCCAGGGAATCAATTTCGAATAACAATTCACAACCTGAGTAACAATTTCGCATACCAAGTTTTTGGCGCCGTTGCCGGGGATTGTTCGAGTTTGGACAACTGACGGTTCATCTTGTTGCTCAGATTAGGTAATTTTCTTTTTGTTCTGTTTTCAAAAATTTTTCAAAAATCTTTCAAAAATTTTTCTTTTGTTTTCGAAAAAAAAAATTTAATAAAAATAATGTTTTCAAAAATAAATTATTCTATGGCTTCAAAGCTTTCACGAATGAATTCTAGAGTTTCATGGTAACGTGTTGAATCCTATCTGGCTGTAAAGCCATACCCAAACTCCTTTGGGATTGGTCTTCAACTAATCACCTCAATGGATGTAAATCCATTCTAAAGCTTGACTGGCTATTAAGCCATGTCTAACCCTCAGATCGGAGCTTTAGACTAAAGAGTACAAGATTCCTGGAATTCATATTAAAGATTTTGAAATCCTTATTTTTCTTTTTCAAAATGATTTTCGAAAAAAATTAAAAGAAAATACAAAAAAAAAATCATAAAATCATAAAAATAAAAAATATTTCATGTTTGAGTCTTGAGTCAAGTTGAAAGTTTGGTGTCAATTGCATATTCATCTTGCATTTTTCGAAAATTCATGCATTCATAGTGTTCTTCATGATCTTCAAGTTGTTCTTGGTAAGTCTTCTTGTTTGATCTTTGCATTTGCATGTTTTGTGTCTTTTCTTGTTTTTCATATGCATTCTTGAATTCTTAGTGTTTAAGTATTAAAGAATTCTAAGTTTGGTGTCTTGCATGTTTTCCTTGCATTAAAAATTTTTCAAAAATATGTTCTTGATGTTCATCATGACCTTCATAGTGTTCTTGGTGTTCATCTTGACATTCATAGCATTCTTGCATGCATTCATTGTTTTGATCCATAACTTTCATGCATTGCATCATTTTTCTTGTTTTTCTCTCTCATTATAAAAATTCAAAAAAACAAAAAAAATATCTTTCCCTTTTTCTCTCTCATAAATTCGAAAATTAGATTTGACTTTTTCAAAAATTTTTAAAATCTAGTTGTTTTCATGAGTCAAATCAAAATTTTCAATTTGAAAATCTTATCTTTTTCAAAATCTTTTTCAAAAAATCAAATCTTTTTCATTTTTCTTAGTTATTTTCGAAAATTTTAAAAAAATATTTTTCAAAAATATTTTTCTTATTTTTATATCAAATTTTCAAAAATAACAATAACAATTAATGTTTTGATTCAAAAATTTCAAGTTTGTTACTTGCTTGTTAAGAAAGATTCAAACTTTGAGTTCTAGAATCATATCTTATGATTTCTTGTGAATCAAGTCATTAATTGTGATTTTAAAAATCAAATCTTTTTCAAAACTAATTTCAATCATATCTTTTCAAAAATATCTTCTTATCTTATCTTTTTCAAAAATTTGATTTCAAAATATCTTTTCTAACTTCTTATCTTCTTATCTTTTCAAAATTGATTTTCAAAATTTGTTTCAACTAACTAACTAACATTTTGTTTGTTTCTTACCTTCTTCAAAACCACCTAACTAACTCTCTCTCTCTAATTTTCGAAAATATCTTCCCTCTTTTTCAAAATTTCTTTTTAATTAACTAATTATTTTAATTTTTGATTTTTATTTTCGAAAAATCACTAACCTTTTTCAAAAACTATTTTCAAAAATCACTAACTCTTTTTCTAAAAATATTTTTTGAAAATTCTTCTCCCTCATCCTATTCTATTTATTTATTCATCTACTAACATCTCTTCCTCACATCACTTACCAAATTTGAACCCCTTCTCATATCTGTGTTCGAATTTTTTCTTCTTTTCTTCTTCTACTAACAATAAGGAACCTCTTTACTGTGACATAAAGGATCCCTCTTCTTTTCTTTCTCTCTTCTCTTTCTTATGAGCAGGGACAAAGAAAAAGGCATTCTTGTTGAAGCTGATCCAGAACCTGAAAGAACTCTGACGAAAAAACTAAGAGAAGCTAAATTACAACAATCCAGAGACAACCTTATTGAAAATTTCGAACAAGTAAAGGAGATGGCAGCCGAACCCAACAACAATAATGCAAGGATAATGCTTGGTGACTTTACTGCACCTAATTCCAATTTACATGGAAGGAGCATCTCCATCCCTACCATTGGAGCAAACAATTTTGAGCTGAAACCTCAGCTAGTTTCTCTGATGCAGCAGAACTGCAAGTTTCATGGACTTCCATCTGAAGATCCTTTTCAATTCTTAACTGAATTCTTGCAGATCTGTGATACTGTTAAGACTAATGGTGTAAATCCTGAAGTCTACAGGATCATGCTTTTCCCATTTACTGTAAGAGACAGAGCTAGAATATGGTTGGACTCTCAACCTAAGGATAGCTGAACTCTTGGGATAAGCTGGTCACGGCTTTCTTAGCCAAGTTCTTTCCTCCTCAAAAGCTGAGCAAGCTTAGAGTGGATGTTCAAACCTTCAAACAAAAAGATGGTGAATCCCTCTATGAAGCTTGGGAAAGATACAAACAGTTGACCAAAAAGTGTCCTTCTGACATGCTTTCAGAATGGACCATCCTGGATATATTTTATGATGGTTTATCTGAGCTATCAAAGATGTCATTGGACACTTCTGCAGGTGGATCCATTCACCTAAAGAAAACGCCTGCAGAAGCTCAAAGACTCATTGACATGGTTGCTAATAACCAGTTTATGTACACTTCTGAGAGGAATCCTGTGAGTAGTGGGATGCCTATGAAGAAGGGAGTTCTTGAAATTGATACTCTGAATGCCATACTGGCTCAGAATAAAATATTGACCCAGCAAGTCAATATGATCTCTCAGAGTCTGAATGGAATGCAAGCTGCATCCAACAGTACTCAAGAGGCATCTTCTGAAGAAGAAGCCTATGATCCTGAGAACCCTATAATAGCAGAGGTAAATTACTTAGGTGAACCTTATGGAAACACCTATAACTCAACATGGAGAAATCATCCAAATTTCTCATGGAAGGATCAAAAGCCTCAACAAGGCTTTAATAATGGTGGAAGAAACAGGTTTAGCAATAGCAAGCCTTTTTCATCATCCACTCAGCAACAGACAGAGAATTCTGAGCAGAATCTATCTAGCTTAGAAAATTTAGTCTCTGATCTATCTAAGGCCACTGTGAGTTTCATGAATGAAACAAGGTCTTCCATTAGAAATTTGGAAGCACAAGTGGGCCAGCTGAGTAAAAGGATCACTGAAATCCCTCCTAGTACTCTCCCAAGCAATACAGAAGAAAATCTAAAAGGAGAGTGCAAGACCATTGACATAACCAAAATGGCCGAACCCAAAGAGGGAGAGAAGGACGTGAATCCCAAGGAGGAAGACCTCTTGGGACGTCCAGTGATCAATAAGGAGCTTCCCTCTGAGGAACCAAAGGAATCTGAAACTCATCTAGAGACCATAGAGATTCCATTGAACCTCCTTATGCCATTCATGAGCTCTGATGAGTATTCTTCTTCTGAAGAGAATGAGGATGTTACTGAAGAGCAAGTTGCCAAGTTCCTTGGTGCAATCATGAAGCTGAATGCCAATTTATTTGGTAATGAGACTTGGGAAGATGAACCTCCCTTTTTCACTAATGAACTAAGTGATCTGGATCAACTGACATTGCCTCAGAAGAGACAGGATCCTGGAAAGTTCATAATACCTTGTACTATAGGCACCATGATCTTTAAGGCTCTGTGTGACCTTGGTTCAGGGATAAACCTCATGCCTCTCTCTGTAATAGAGAAACTGGGAATCTATGGGGTACAAGCTGCTAAAATCTCATTAGAGATGGCAGACAACTCAAGAAAATAGGCTTATGGACAAGTAGAGGACGTGTTAGTGAAGATTGAAGGCCTTTACATCCCTACCAATTTCATAGTCTTGGATACTGGAAAGGAAGAGAATGAATCCATCATCCTAGGAAGACCTTTCCTAGCCACAGCAAGAGCTGTGATTGATGTTGACAGAGGTGAATTAGTCCTTCAATTGAATGGGGACTCCCTTGTGTTTACAACTCAAGGTCATCTTTCTGTCAACATGGAGAGGAAGCATAAAAAGCTTCTCTCAAAACAGAGTCAACTAGAGCCCCGACAGTCAAACTCTAAGTTTGGTGTTGGGAGGCCACAACCAAATTCTAAGTTTGGTGTTGAACTCCCATATCCAAACTCTAAGTTTGGTGTTGGAGAGTCTCAACAATGCTCTGAACATCTATGAGGCTCCATGAGAGCCCACTGTCAAGCTATTGACATTAAAGAAGCGCTTGTTGGGAGGCAACCCAATTTTTATTTATCTAACTATATTCTTCTTAGTTATATGTCTTTATAGGTTCATGATCATGTGGAGTCACAAAATAAATATAAAAATTGAAAATGGAATCAAAAACAGCAGAAGAAAAATCACACCCTGGAGGAAGCACCTGTCTGGCGTTCAACGCCAGAACAGAGCATGGTTCTGGCACTGAACGCCCAAAATGGGCAGTATCTGGGTGCTGAACGCCCAAAATGGGCAGCATCTGGGCGCTGGACGCCAGAACTGCACCCTGGAGAGAAGCTGGCACTGAACGCCCAGAACAAGCATGGTTCTGGCGTTCAACGCCAAAAATAGGCAACAAATGGGCATTGAACGCCCAAAATGGGCACCAACCTGGCGCTGAACGCCCAGAGTTGCGTGCAAGGGCATTTTACATGCCTAATTTGGTGCAAGGTTGTAAATCCTTGAACACCTCAGGATCTGTGGACCCCATAGGATCCCCACCTATCTCCACTCACTTCTTCTTACCCCTCTTTTACACAATCCCATAAACACTCTTCCCCAAAACCCTTCACCAATCACCTCAATCTCTTTTCCCCATCACCTCTTCACCACTCACATCTATCCACTCTTCCCCATAAACCTACCTCATAAACTCCACCTACCTTCAAAATTCAAAACCAATTTCCCACCCAAACCCACCCTAAATGGCCGAACCTTAACCCCCCTCCCTCCCCTATATATAGCCCTCCATCCTTCCTTATTTTCACATAACACAACCCTCTCTTCTCTACTTGGCCGAAACACACTTCACCCCTCTTCTCCATATTTTCTTCTTCTTCTTCATCTAATCCTTTTTTTTCTCACTCGAGGGCGAGCAATATTCTAAGTTTGGTGTGGTAAAAGCATAAGCTTTTTGTTTTTCCATTACCATTGATGGCACCTAAGACCGGAGAATCCTCTAGAAAAGGGAAAGGGAAGACAAAAACTTCCACCTCCGAGTCATGGAAGATGGAAAGATTCATCTCCAAAGCTCATCAAGACCACTTCTATGATGTTGTGACCAAGAAGGTGATCCCCGAGGTCCCTTTCAAACTCAAAAGAAATGAGTATCCGGAGATCCAACATGAAATTCAAAGAAGAGGTTGGAAAGTTCTAACAAACCCCATCCAACAAGTCGGCATCCTAATGGTTCAAGAGTTCTATGCCAATGCATGGATCACTAGGAACCATGATCAAAGTAAGAACCCGAATCCAAAGAATTATGTTACAATGGTTCGGGGGAAATACTTAGATTTTAGTCCGAAAAATGTGAGGTTGGCGTTTAACTTGCCTATGATGCAAGGAGATGAACGCCCCTACACTAGAAGGGTCAACTTTAATCAAAGGTTGGACCAAGTCCACATGGACATATGTGTGGAAGGAGCTCAATGGAAGATTGACTCCAAAGGCAAGCCGGTTCAACTGAGAAGACTGGACCTCAAGCCTGTGGCTAGAGGATGGTTGGAGTTCATCCAACGCTCCATTATCCCCACTAGCAACCGATCTGAAGTTACTGTGGATAGGGCCATCATGATCCATAGCATCATGATTGGAGAGGAAGTAGAAGTTCATGAAGTCATCTCCCTTGAACTCTACAAAATAGCCGAAAAATCCTCCCCCATGGCAAGGCTAGCTTTTCCTCATCTTATTTGCCATCTATGTTACTCAGCTGGAGCTTTCATAGAAGGAGACATTCACATTGAGGAAGAGAAGCCCATCACTAAGAAAAAGATGGAGCAAGCAAGAGAGCCCATTCATGGAGCTCAAGAGGCGCATGAAGCTCATCACCATGAGATCCCGGAGATGCCTCAAATGCATTTTCCTCCACAAAACTACTGGGAGCAAATCAACACCTCCCTAGGAGAATTAAGTTCCAACATGGGACAACTAAGGGTGGAACATCAAGAGCACTCCATCATCCTTCATGAAATAAGAGAAGATCAAAAAGCAATGAGGGAGGAGCAACAAAGACAAGGAAGAGACATAGAAGAGCTCAAGGACATCATTGGTTCCTCAAGAAGGAAATGCCACCATCACTAAGGTGGATTCATTCCTTGTTCTTATTTCTTCTGTTTTTCGTTTTCTATGTTATGTACTTATCTATGTTTGTGTCTTCATTACATGATCATTAGTAGTTAGTAACTTTGTCTTAAAGTTATGAATGTCCTATGAATCCATCACCTCTCTTAAATGAAAAATGTTTTAATTCAAAAGAACAAGAAATACATGAGTTTCGAATTTATCCTTGAACTTAGTTTAATTATATTGATGTGGTGACAATGCTTCTTGTTTTCTGAATGAATGCTTGAACAGTGCATATGTCTTTTAAAGTTGTTGTTTAAGAATGTTAAATATGTTGGCTCTTGAAAGAATAATGACTAGGAGACATGTTATTTGATAATCTGAAAAATCATAAAAATGATTCTTAAAGCAAGAAAAAGCAGCAAAGAGCAAAGCTTGCAGAAAAAAAAATAGGCGAAAAAAAAAATAGAAAGAAAAAGCAAGCAGAAAAAGCCAAAGCTCTTAAAACCAAGAGGCAAGAGCAAAAAGCCAATAACCCTTAAAACCGAAAGGCAAGGGCAAATAAAAAAGGATCCCAAGGCTTTGAGCATCAGTGGATAGGAGGGCCTAAAGGAATAAAATCCTGGCCTAAGCGGCTAAACCAAGTTGTCCCTAACCATGTGCTTGTGGCATGTAGGTGTCAAGTGAAAACTTGAGACTGAGCGGTTAAAGTCAAGGTCCAAAGCAAAAAAAAAAAGAGTGTGCTTAAGAACCCTGAACACCTCTAATTGGGGACTTTAGCAAAGCTGAGTCACAATCTAAAAAGGTTCACCCAATTATGTGTCTGTGGCATTTATGTATCCGGTGGTAATACTGGAAAACAAAGTGCTTAGGGCCACGGCCAAGACTCATAAAATAGCTGTGTTCAAGAATCATCATACTGAACTAGGAGAATCAATAACACTATCTGAACTCTGAGTTCCTATAGATGCCAATCATTCTGAACCTCAATGGATAAAGTGAGATGCCAAAACTATTCAAGAGGCAAAAAGTTATAAGTCCCGCTCATTTGATTGGAGCTATGTTTCATTGATAGTTTGGGATTTATAGTATATTCTCTTCTTTTTATCCTATTTGATTTTTAGTTGCTTGGGGACAAGCAACAATTTAAGTTTGGTGTTGTGATGAGCGGATAATTTATACGCTTTTTGGCATTGTTTTTAGTATGTTTCTAGTAGGATCTAGTTACTTTTAGGGATGTTTTCATTGGTTTTTATGTTAAATTCACATTTCTAGACATTACTATGAGTTTTTGTGTGTTTCTGTGATTTCAGGTATTTTATGGTTGAAATTGAGGGACTTGAGCAAAAATCAGATTCAGAGGTTGAAGAAGGACTGCTGATGTCGTTGGATTCTGACCTCCCTGCACTCAAAATGGATTTTCTGGAGCTAAAGAACTCAAACTGGCGCGCTTCTAATTGAGTTGGAAAGTAGACATCCAGGGCTTTTCAGCAATATATAATAGTCCATACTTTGCCCGAGTTTAGATGACGCAAACTGGCGTTCAACGCCAGCTCTCTGCCCAATTCTGGCGTTCAGCGCCAGAAACAAGCTGCAAAGTGGAGTTCAACGCCCAAACTGGCCCAAAAGTTGGCGTTCAACTCCAAGAAGGACCTCTACACGTGCAACACTCAAGCTCAGCCCAAGCACACACCAAGTGGGCCCCGAAAGTGGATTTATGCATCAATTACTTACTTCTGTAAACCCTAGTGACTAGTTTATTATAAATAGGACTTTTTACTATTGTATTAGACATCTTTGAACATCTTGGAACATCTTTGGATGCCTAGTTCTTAGATCAGAGGGGCTGGCCTCTCGGCCATGCCTGGACCTTCACTTATGTATTTTCATACGGTAGAGTTTCTGCACTCCATAGATTAAGGTGTGGAGCTCTGCTGTTCCTCAAAGATTAATGCAAAATACTACTGTTTTTCTATTCAATTCATCTTATTTCGCTTCTAAGATATTCATTCGCACTTCAACCTGAATGTGATGAACGTGACAATCATCATCATTCCCCATGAACGCGTGCCTGACAACCACTTCCGTTCTACTTTCGATTGAATGAGTGTCTCTTGGATCTCTTAATCAGAATCTTCGTGGTGTAAGCTAGAATGATGGCGGCATTCAAGAGAATCCAGAAAGTCTAAACCTTGTCTGTGGTTTTCCGAGTAGGATTCAATGTTTGAATGACTGTGACGAGCTTCAAACTCGCGAGTGCTGGGCGTTAGTGACAGACGCAAAAGGAGGGTGAATCCTATTCCAGCATGATCGAGAACCGACAGATGAATAGCCGTGCCGTGACAGGGTGCGTTTACCATTTTCACTGAGAGGAGGGGATGTAGCCACTGACAACGGTGATGCCCTTGCATAAAGCCAGCCATGGAAAGGAGTAAGACTGATTGGATGAAGATAGCAGGAAATCAGAGATTCAGAGGAACAAATGCATCTCTATACGCTTATCTGAAATTCTCACCAATGAATTACATAAGTATCTCTATCTTTACTTTTTATTAATTAATATTCGAAAACTCCATAACTATTTTATATCTGCCTGACTGAGATTTACAATGTGACCATAGCTTGCTTCATACCAACAATCTCCGTGGGATCGACCTTTACTCACGTAAGGTTTATTATTGGACGACCAGTGCACTTGCTGGTTAGTTATGCGAAGTGGAAGATATGTCGAGACCATGGTTCTGTGCATCCGTTTTTGGTTCCATTGCCAGGGAATCAATTTCGAATATCAATTCACAACCTGAGTAACAATTTCACATACCAAGGCATAAGGAGGTTCAATGGAATCTCTATGGTCTCTAGATGAGTCTCTGATTCCTTTGGTTCCTCAGAGGGAAACTCCTTATTGATCACTGGACGTCCCAGGAGGTCTTCCTCCTTGGGATTCACGTTCTCTCCTTCCCTTACAGGTTCGGCCATGGTAATTAATTCAATGACCTTGCACTCTCCTTTTGGATTTTCTTCTGTATTGCTTGGGAGAGTACTAGGAGGGATTTCAGTGATCCTTTTACTCAGCTGGCCCACTTGTGCTTCTAAATTTCTAATGGAAGACCTTGTTTCATTCATGAAACTTACAGTGGCCTTAGATAGATCAGAGACTAAGTTTGCTAAATTAGAGGTATTTTGTTCAGAGTTCTCTGTCTGTTGCTGAGTGGATGATGGAAAAGGTTTATTATTGTTAAACCTGTTTCTTCCACCATTATTAAAGCCTTGTTGAGGCTTTTGCTGATCCTTCCATGAGAGATTTGGATGATTTCTCCATGATGGATTATAGGTGTTTCCATAAGGTTCACCTAAGTAATTTACCTCTGCTATTGCAGGGTTCTCAGGATCATAAGCTTCTTCTTCAGAAGAAGCCTCTGAGTACTGTTGGATGCAGCTTGCATTCCATTCAGATCTGAGAATCACGTGGAAAGGCCTCGGGATTTTTTTTTTTTTTTTTTTTTTTTTTTTTTTTTTTTTTTTTTTTTTTTTT
>NC_092052.1:51698165-51703165 GCF_003086295.3 Arachis hypogaea
AATTAAACTAATTTCAAGGATAAATTCTAAACTCATGTACTTATTGTTCTTTTGAATTAAAACATTTTTCATTTAAGAGAGGTGATGGATTCATAGGACATTCATAACTTTAAGACATAGTTACTAAATACTAATGATCATGTAATGAAGACACAAACATATATAAGCACTTAACATAAAGAAAACGAAAAATAGAGAAAGTAAGAACAAGGTATGAGTCCACCTTAGTGATGGTGGCGTTTCCTTCTTGAGGAACGAATGATGTCCTTGAGCTCTTCTATGTCTCTTCCTTGTCTTTGTTGCTCATCCCTTATTGCTTTTTGATCTTCTCTTATTTCATGAAGGATGATGGAGTGCTCTTGATGTTCCACCCTTAATTGTCCCGTGTTGGAACTTAATTCTCCTAGGGAGGTGTTGAATTGCTCCCAATAGTTTTGTGGAGGAAAATGCATCCCTTGAGGTATCTCAAGGATTTATTGATGATGAGCTTCCTTATGTTTTTCTTGAGCTCCATCAGTGGGCTCTCTTGTTTGCTCCATCCTTTTCTTAGTGATGGGCTTGTGAGATGAATCTTTCCATCTCCCATGGCTCAGAGGTGGAAGCAATTGTCTTCCCTTTCCTCTTTCTTGAGGTTTCTCTGGCCTTAGGTGCCATTAATGGTAATGGAAAAACAAAAAGCTTATGCTTTTACCACACCAAACTTAGAATGTTGCTCACCCTCGAGCAAAAGAAGAAAGAATAGAAGAAGAAGAAGAAGAAGATATGGAGGAGATGGGGGGATGTGTGTATTCGGCCATATAGGTGGGATTGGGTGGGAGAGAGATGTTGAATTTTGAAGGTAGGTGGGTGTATGGATGTGAGTGGTAAATGGAAAACAGAAGGGATGATCATGAATGGAGAGAGAGGGAGATATAGGATTATGAGGAGGTAAGGTGAGTGGAGGTATGTGGGGATCCTGTGGGGTCCACAGATCCTGAGGTGATCCTGTGGGGTCTACAAATCCTTAGGTGTTCAAGGATTTACAACCTTGCACCAAATTAGGCATGCAAAATGCCCTTGCACACAACTCTGGGCGTTCAGCACTAGATTGGTGCTTGTTTTGGGCGTTGAACGCCCATTTGTGGCCCATTTCTGGCGTTGAACACCAGAACCATGCTTGTTCTGGGCGTTCAGCGCCAGCTCTTCTCCAGGGTGCATTTCTGGCATTCAAACGCCCAGATGCTGCCCCTTTCTGGCGTTCAGCGCCAGAACCATGCTCTGTTCTGGCGTTGAACGCCCAAAATATGCTTCTTACTGGCGTTTAAACGCCAGTAAGGTTTTCCTCTAGGGTGTGATTTTTTTTTTGCTGTTTTTGATTCTGCTTTTAATTTTTCTATTTTTTTTTGTGACTTCACATGATCATGAACTTAATAAAACATGAAAAACAATAAAGATTAGATAAATAAACATTGGGTTGCCTCCCAACAAGCGCTTCTTTAATGTCAATAGCTTGACAGTGGGCTCTCATGGAGCCTCACAGATGTGCAGAGCTTTGTTGAGACCTCCCAACACCAAACTTAGAGTTTGGATATGGGGGTTTGACACCAAACTTAGAATTTGGTTGTGACCTCCCAACACCAAACTTAGAGTTTGACTGTGGGGGCTCTGGTTGACTCTGTAGTGAGAGAAGCTTTTCATGCTTCCTCTCCATGGTTGCAGAGGGATAACCTTGAGTTGCAAACACAAGGGAGTCTTCATTCAATTGAAGGACTGGTTCACCTCTGTCAACATCAATCACAGCTCTTGCTGTGGCTAGGAAAGGTCTTCCTAGGATGATGGATTCATCCTCAGCCTTCCCAGTATCTAGGACTATGAAATCAGCAGGGATGTAAAGGCCTTCAACCTTTACTAACACGTCCTCTACTTGTCTATAGGCCTGTTTTCTAGAACTGTCTGCCATCTCTAATGAGATTTTAGCAGCTTGCACCCCAAAGATTCCCAGTTTCTCTATTACAGAGAGGGGCATGAGGTTTATCCCTGAACCAAGGTCACACAGAGCCTTAAAGATCATGGTGCCTATGGTACAGGGTATTAAGAACTTTCCAGGATCCTGTTTCTTCTGAGGCAATGTCAGTTGATCCAGATCACTTAGTTCATTGGTGAACAAGGGAGGTTCATCTTCCCAAGTATCAATGCCAAATAATTTGGCATTCAGCTTCATGATTGTACCAAGGAACTTGGCAGCTTGCTCTTCAGTAACATCCTTATTCTCTTCAGAAGAGGAATACTCATCAGAGATCATGAATGGCATAAGGAGGTTTAATGGAATCTCTATGGTCTCAAGATGAGCCTCAGATTCCTTTGGTTCCTCAGAGGGAAACTCCTTATTGATCACTGGACGTCCCAGGAGGTCTTCCTCCTTGGGATTCACGTCCTCTCCTTCCCTTACAGGTTTGGCCATGGTATTTAATTCAATGGCCTTGCACTCTCCTTTTGGATTTTCTTCTGTATTGCTTGGGAGAGTACTAGGAGGGATTTCAATGATCCTTTTACTCAGCTGGCCCACTTGTGCCTCCAAATTTCTAATGGAGGACCTTGTTTCATTCATGAAACTTACAGTGGCCTTAGATAGATCAGAGACTAAGTTTGCTAAATTAGAGGTATTTTGTTCGGAGTTCTCTGTCTGTTGCTGAGTGGATGATGGAAAAGGTTTGCTGTTGCTAAACCTGTTTCTTCCACCATTATTAAAGCCTTGTTGAGGCCTTTGATCCTTCCATGAGAGATTTGGATGATTTCTCCATGATGGATTATAGGTGTTTCCATATGGTTCACCTATGTAATTCACCTCTGCTATTGCAGGGTTCTCAGGATCATAAGCTTCTTCTTCAGAAGATGCCTCTTGAGTACTATTGGTTGCAGCTTGCATTCCATTCAGACTCTGAGAAATCATATTGACTTGCTGAGTTAATATTTTATTCTGAGCCAATATGGCATTCAGAGTATCAATTTCAAGAACTCCCTTCTTCATAGGCATCCCATTACTCACAGGATTCCTCTCAGAAGTGTACATGAACTGGTTATTAGCAACCATGTCAATGAGTTCTTGAGCTTCTGCAGGCATTTTCTTTAGGTGAATGGATCCACCTGCAGAGGTATCCAATGACATTTTAGCTAATTCAGACAGACCATCATAGAATATGTCCAGGATGGTCCATTCTGAAAGCATGTCAGAAGGACACTTTTTGGTTAGTTTTTTGTATCTCTCCCAAGCTTCATAGAGGGATTCACCTTCTTTCTGTCTGAAGGTTTGAACATCCACTCTAAGCTTACTCAGCTTTTGAGGAGGAAAGAACTTGGCTAAGAAAGCCTTGACCAGCTTATCCCAAGAGTTCAGGCTATCCTTAGGTTGAGAGTCCAACCATATTCTAGCTCTGTCTCTTACAGCAAAAGGGAAAAGCATGAGCCTGTAGACTTCAGGATCTACTCCATTAGTCTTAATAGTATCACAGATCTGCAAGAATTTAGTTAAGAACTAAAAAGGATCTTCAGATGGAAGTCCATGAAACTTGCAGTTTTGCTGCATCAGAGAAACTAATTGAGGTTTCAGCCCAAAGTTGTTTGCTCCAATGGTAGGAATGGAGATGCTTCTTCCATGTAAATTGGAATTTGGTGCAGTAAAGTCACCCAGCATTCTCCTTGCATTATTGTTGTTGGGTTCGGCTGCCATCTCCTTTACTTGTTCGAAATTTTCAATAAGGTTGTCTCTGGATTGTTGTAATTTAGCTTCTCTTAGTTTCCTCTTCAGAGTCCTTTCAGGTTCTGGATCAGCTTCAACAAGAATGCCTTTTTCCTTGTTCATGCTCATAAGAAAGAGAAGAGAACAAGAAAAGAAGAGGAATCCTCTATGTCACAGTAAAGACGTTCCTTACTGTTAGTAGAAGAAGAAAAGGAATAGGGGTGAAGAAGAATGAAGAATCCAAACACAAGAGTAAGGATAGGAGCAGTGATGTGAGATGAAGAGAAGTGTTAGTAGATGAATAAATAATTAGAATAAGATGAGAGAGGGAGAGGATTTTCGAAAATTACTTTTGAAGAAGAGTTAGTGATTTTTGAAAATAGTTTTTGAAAAAGATTAGTAATTTTCGAAAATAATAAAAAAAATCAAAAATTAAAATAATTAGTTAATTAAAAAGAATTTTTGAAAAAGAGGGAAGATATTTTCGAAAATTAGAGAGAGAGAGAGTTAGTTAGGTAGTTTTGAAAAAGATAAGAAACAAACAAAAAGTTAGTTAGTTAGTTGAAACAAATTTGAAAATCAATTTTTTAAAAGATGAGAAGATAAGAAGTTAGAAAAGATATTTAAAATCAAATTTTTTTTTTTGAAAAAGATATGATTTTGAAAAAGATAAGATAGGAAGATATTTTTGAAAAGATATGATTGAAATTAGTTTTGAAAAAGATTTGATTTTTAAAATCACAATTAATGACTTGATTCACAAGAAATCACAAGATATGATTCTAGAACTTAAAGTTTGAATCTTTCTTAACAAGTAAGTAACAAACTTGAAATTTTTGAATCAAAACATTAATTGATGATGTTATTTTCGAAAATTAGGAGATAAAGATAAGAAAAAGATTTTTGAAGAACATTTTTAAAATTTTCGAAAATAACTAAAAAAAATGAAAAAGATTTTGATTTTTGAAAAAGATTTTGAAAAAGATGAGATTTTTAAATTGAAAATTTGATTTGACTCATAAAACAACTAGATTTTAAAAATTTTTAAAAAAGTCAAATCTAATTTTCGAAATTTTAAGAGAGAGAAAGGGAAAGATATTTTTTTGATTTTTGAAATTTTTATGATGAGAGGGAAAACATGAAAAAGATGCAATGCATGAAAATTTTTAGATCAAAACAATGAATGCATGCAAGAATGCTATGAATGTCAAGATGAACACCAAGAACACTTTGAAGATCATGATGAACATCAAGAACATATTTTTGAAATTTTTTTTTTTGCAAA
>NC_092052.1:51715665-51725666 GCF_003086295.3 Arachis hypogaea
AAGTTTTCACTTGACACCTACATGCCACAAGCACATGGTTAGGGACAACTTGGTTTAGCCGCTTAGGCCAGGATTTTATTCCTTTAGGCCCTCCTATCCACTGATGCTCAAAGCCTTGGGATCCTTTTTTATTTGCCCTTGCCTTTCGGTTTTAAGGGTTATTGGCTTTTTGCTCTTGCCTCTTGGTTTTAAGAGCTTTGGCTTTTTCTGCTTGCTTTTTCTTTCTATTTTTTTTTTCGCCTATTTTTTTTCTGCAAGCTTTGCTCTTTGCTGCTTTTTCTTGCTTTAAGAATCATTTTTATGATTTTTCAGATTATCAAATAACATGTCTCCTAGTCATTATTCTTTCAAGAGCCAACATATTTAACATTCTTAAACAACAACTTTAAAAGACATATGCACTGTTCAAGCATTCATTCAGAAAACAAGAAGCATTGTCACCACATCAATATAATTAAACTAAGTTCAAGGATAAATTCGAAACTCATGTATTTCTTGTTCTTTTGAATTAAAACATTTTTCATTTAAGAGAGGTGATGGATTCATAGGACATTCATAACTTTAAGACAAAGTTACTAACTACTAATGATCATGTAATGAAGACACAAACATAGATAAGTACATAACATAGAAAACGAAAAACAGAAGAAATAAGAACAAGGAATGAATCCACCTTAGTGATGGTGGCATTTCCTTCTTGAGGAACCAATGATGTCCTTGAGCTCTTCTATGTCTCTTCCTTGTCTTTGTTGCTCCTCCCTCATTGCTTTTTGATCTTCTCTTATTTCATGAAGGATGATGGAGTGCTCTTGATGTTCCACCCTTAGTTGTCCCATGTTGGAACTTAATTCTCCTAGGGAGGTGTTGATTTGCTCCCAGTAGTTTTGTGGAGGAAAATGCATTTGAGGCATCTCCGGGATCTCATGGTGATGAGCTTCATGCGCCTCTTGAGCTCCATGAATGGGCTCTCTTGCTTGCTCCATCTTTTTCTTAGTGATGGGCTTCTCTTCCTCAATGTGAATGTCTCCTTCTATGAAAGCTCCAGCTGAGTAACATAGATGGCAAATAAGATGAGGAAAAGCTAGCCTTGCCATGGGGGAGGATTTTTCGGCTATTTTGTAGAGTTCAAGGGAGATGACTTCATGAACTTCTACTTCCTCTCCAATCATGATGCTATGGATCATGATGGCCCTATCCACAGTAACTTCAGATCGGTTGCTAGTGGGGATAATGGAGCGTTGGATGAACTCCAACCATCCTCTAGCCACAGGCTTGAGGTCCAGTCTTCTCAGTTGAACCGGCTTGCCTTTGGAGTCAATCTTCCATTGAGCTCCTTCCACACATATGTCCATGTGGACTTGGTCCAACCTTTGATTAAAGTTGACCCTTCTAGTGTAGGGGCGTTCATCTCCTTGCATCATAGCAAGTTAAACGCCAACCTCACATTTTTCGGACTAAAATCTAAGTATTTCCCCCGAACCATTGTAACATAATTCTTTGGATTCGGGTTCTTACTTTGATCATGGTTCCTAGTGATCCATGCATTGGCATAGAACTCTTGAACCATTAGGATGCCGACTTGTTGGATGGGTTTGTTAGAACTTTCCAACCTCTTCTTTGAATTTCATGTTGGATCTCCGGATACTCATTTCTTTTGAGTTTGAAAGGGACCTCGGGGATCACCTTCTTGGTCACAACATCATAGAAGTGGTCTTGATGAGCTTTGGAGATGAATCTTTCCATCTTCCATGACTCGGAGGTGGAAGTTTTTGTCTTCCCTTTCCCTTTTCTAGAGGATTCTCCGGTCTTAGGTGCCATCAATGGTAATGGAAAAACAAAAAGCTTATGCTTTTACCACACCAAACTTAGAATATTGCTCGCCCTCGAGTGAGAAAAAAAAGGATTAGATGAAGAAGAAGAAGAAAATATGGAGAAGAGGGGTGAAGTGTGTTTCGGCCAAGTAGAGAAGAGAGGGTTGTGTTATGTGAAAATAAGGAAGGATGGAGGGCTATATATAGGGGAGGGAGGGGTTAAGGTTCGGCCATTTAGGGTGGTTTGGGTGGGAAATTGGTTTTGAATTTTGAAGGTAGGTGGAGTTTATGAGGTAGGTTTATGGGGAAGAGTGGATAGATGTGAGTGGTGAAGAGGTGATGGGGAAAAGAGATTGAGGTGATTGGTGAAGGGTTTTGGGGAAGAGTGTTTATGGATTGTGTAAAAGAGGGGTAAGAAGAAGTGAGTGGAGATAGGTGGGGATCCTATGGGGTCCACAGATCCTGAGGTGTTCAAGGATTTACAACCTTGCACCAAATTAGGCATGTAAAATGCCCTTGCACGCAACTCTGGGCGTTCAGCGCCAGGTTGGTGCCCATTTTGGGCGTTCAATGCCCATTTGTTGCCTATTTTTGGCGTTGAACGCCAGAACCATGCTTGTTCTGGGCGTTCAGTGCCAGCTTCTCTCCAGGGTGCAGTTCTGGCGTCCAGCGCCCAGATGCTGCCCATTTTGGGCGTTCAGCACCCAGATACTGCCCATTTTGGGCGTTCAGTGCCAGAACCATGCTCTGTTCTGGCGTTGAACGCCAGACAGGTGCTTCCTCCAGGGTGTGATTTTTCTTCTGCTGTTTTTGATTCCATTTTCAATTTTATATTTATTTTGTGACTCCACATGATCATGAACCTATAAAGACATATAACTAAGAAGAATATAGTTAGATAAATAAAAATTGGGTTGCCTCCCAACAAGCGCTTCTTTAATGTCAATAGCTTGACAGTGGGCTCTCATGGAGCCTCATAGATGTTCAGAGCATTGTTGAGACTCTCCAACACCAAACTTAGAGTTTGGATATGGGAGTTCAACACCAAACTTAGAATTTGGTTGTGGCCTCCCAACACCAAACTTAGAGTTTGACTGTCGGGGCTCTAGTTGACTCTGTTTTGAGAGAAGCTTTTTATGCTTCCTCTCCATGTTGACAGAAAGATGACCTTGAGTTGTAAACACAAGGGAGTCCCCATTCAATTGAAGGACTAATTCACCTCTGTCAACATCAATCACAGCTCTTGCTGTGGCTAGGAAAGGTCTTCCTAGGATGATGGATTCATTCTCTTCCTTTCCAGTATCCAAGACTATGAAATTGGTAGGGATGTAAAGGCCTTCAATCTTCACTAACACGTCCTCTACTTGTCCATAAGCCTATTTTCTTGAGTTGTCTGCCATCTCTAATGAGATTTTAGCAGCTTGTACCCCATAGATTCCCAGTTTCTCTATTACAGAGAGAGGCATGAGGTTTATCCCTGAACCAAGGTCACACAGAGCCTTAAAGATCATGGTGCCTATAGTACAAGGTATTATGAACTTTCCAGGATCCTGTCTCTTCTGAGGCAATGTCAGTTGATCCAGATCACTTAGTTCATTAGTGAAAAAGGAGGTTCATCTTCCCAAGTCTCATTACCAAATAAATTGGCATTCAGCTTCATGATTGCACCAAGGAACTTGGCAACTTGCTCTTCAGTAACATCCTCATTCTCTTCAGAAGAAGAATACTCATCAGAGCTCATGAATGGCATAAGGAGGTTCAATGGAATCTCTATGGTCTCTAGATGAGTTTCAGATTCCTTTGGTTCCTCAGAGGGAAGCTCCTTATTGATCACTGGACGTCCCAAGAGGTCTTCCTCCTTGGGATTCACGTCCTTCTCTCCCTCTTTGGGTTCGGCCATTTTGGTTATGTCAATGGTCTTGCACTCTCCTTTTAGATTTTCTTCTGTATTGCTTGGGAGAGTACTAGGAGGGATTTCAGTGATCCTTTTACTCAGCTGGCCCACTTGTGCTTCCAAATTTCTAATGGAAGACCTTGTTTCATTCATGAAACTCACAGTGGCCTTAGATAGATCAGAGACTAAATTTTCTAAGCTAGATAGATTCTGCTCAGAATTCTCTGTCTGTTGCTGAGTGGATGATGAAAAAGGCTTGCTATTGCTAAACCTGTTTCTTCCACCATTATTAAAGCCTTGTTGAGGCTTTTGATCCTTCCATGAGAAATTTGGATGATTTCTCCATGTTGAGTTATAGGTGTTTCCATAAGGTTCACCTAAGTAATTTACCTCTGCTATTATAGGGTTCTCAGGATCATAGGCTTCTTCTTCAGAAGATGCCTCTTGAGTACTGTTGGATGCAGCTTGCATTCCATTCAGACTCTGAGAGATCATATTGACTTGCTGGGTCAATATTTTATTCTGAGCCAGTATGGCATTCAGAGTATCAATTTCAAGAACTCCCTTCTTCATAGGCATCCCACTACTCACAGGATTCCTCTCAGAAGTGTACATAAACTGGTTATTAGCAACCATGTCAATGAGTCTTTGAGCTTCTGCAGGCGTTTTCTTTAGGTGAATGGATCCACCTGCAGAAGTGTCCAATGACATCTTTGATAGCTCAGATAAACCATCATAAAATATATCCAGGATGGTCCATTCTGAAAGCATGTCAGAAGGACACTTTTTGGTCAACTGTTTGTATCTTTCCCAAGCTTCATAGAGGGATTCACCATCTTTTGTTTGAAGGTTTGAACATCCACTCTAAGCTTGCTCAGCTTTTGAGGAGGAAAGAACTTGGCTAAGAAAGCCGTGACCAGCTTATCCCAAGAGTTCAGCTATCCTTAGGTTGAGAGTCCAACCATATTCTAGCTCTGTCTCTTACAGTAAATGGAAAAGCATGATCCTGTAGACTTCAGGATTTACACCATTAGTCTTAACAGTATCACAGATCTGCAAGAATTCAGTTAAGAATTGAAAAGGATCTTCAGATGGAAGTCCATGAAACTTGCAGTTCTGCTGCATCAGAGAAACTAGCTGAGGTTTCAGCTCAAAATTGTTTGCTCCAATGGTAGGGATGGAGATGCTCCTTCCATGTAAATTGGAATTAGGTGCAGTAAAGTCACCAAGCATTATCCTTGCATTATTGTTGTTGGGTTCGGCTGCCATCTCCTTTACTTGTTCGAAATTTTCAATAAGGTTGTCTCTGGATTGTTGTAATTTAGCTTCTCTTAGTTTTTTCGTCAGAGTTCTTTCAGGTTCTGGATCAGCTTCAACAAGAATGCCTTTTTCTTTGTCCCTGCTCATAAGAAAGAGAAGAGAGAAAGAAAAGAAGAGGGATCCTTTATGTCACAGTAAAGAGGTTCCTTATTGTTAGTAGAAGAAGAAAAGAAGAAAAAATTCGAACACAGATATGAGAAGGGGTTCAAATTTGGTAAGTGATGTGAGGAAGAGATGTTAGTAGATGAATAAATAAATAGAATAGGATGAGGGAGAAGAATTTTCAAAAAATATTTTTAGAAAAAGAGTTAGTGATTTTTGAAAATAGTTTTTGAAAAAGGTTAGTGATTTTTCGAAAATAAAAATCAAAAATTAAAATAATTAGTTAATTAAAAAGAAATTTTGAAAAAGAGGGAAGATATTTTCGAAAATTAGAGAGAGAGAGTTAGTTAGGTGGTTTTGAAGAAGGTAAGAAACAAACAAAATGTTAGTTAGTTAGTTGAAACAAATTTTGAAAATCAATTTTGAAAAGATAAGAAGATAAGAAGTTAGAAAAGATATTTTGAAATCAAATTTTTGAAAAAGATAGATAAGAAGATATTTTTGAAAAGATATGATTGAAATTAGTTTGAAAAAGATTTGATTTTTAAAATCACAATTAATGACTTGATTCACAAGAAATCATAAGATATGATTCTAGAACTCAAAGTTTGAATCTTTCTTAACAAGCAAGTAACAAACTTGAAATTTTTGAATCAAAACATTAATTGTTATTGTTATTTTGAAAATTTGATATAAAAATAAGAAAAATATTTTTGAAAAATATTTTTTTAAAATTTTCGAAAATAACTAAGAAAAATGAAAAAGATTTGATTTTTTGAAAAAGATTTTGAAAAAGATAAGATTTTCAAATTGAAAATTTTGATTTGACTCATGAAAACAACTAGATTTTAAAAATTTTTGAAAAAGTCAAATCTAATTTTCGAATTTATGAGAGAGAAAAAGGGAAAGATATTTTTTTTGTTTTTTTGAATTTTTATAATGAGAGAGAAAAACAAGAAAAATGATGCAATGCATGAAAGTTATGGATCAAAACAATGAATGCATGCAAGAATGCTATGAATGTCAAGATGAACACCAAGAACACTATGAAGGTCATGATGAACATCAAGAACATATTTTTGAAAAATTTTAATGCAAGGAAAACATGCAAGACACCAAACTTAGAATTCTTTAATACTTAAACACTAAGAATTCAAGAATGCATATGAAAAACAAGAAAAGACACAAAACATGCAAATGCAAAGATCAAACAAGAAGACTTACCAAGAACAACTTGAAGATCATGAAGAACACTATGAATGCATGAATTTTCGAAAAATGCAAGATGAATATGCAATTGACACCAAACTTTCAACTTGACTCAAGACTCAAACATGAAATATTTTTTATTTTTATGATTTTATGATTTTTTTTTTGTATTTTCTTTTAATTTTTTTCGAAAATCATTTTGAAAAAGAAAAATAAGGATTTCAAAATCTTTAATATGAATTCCAGGAATCTTGTACTCTTTAGTCTAAAGCTCCGATCTGAGGGTTAGACATGGCTTAATAGCCAGTCAAGCTTTAGAATGGATTTACATCCATTGAGGTGATTAGTTGAAGACCAATCCCAAAGGAGTTTGGGTATGGCTTTACAGCCAGATAGGATTCAACACGTTACCATGAAACTCTAGAATTCATTCGTGAAAGCTTTGAAGCCATAGAATAATTTATTTTTGAAAACATTATTTTTATTAAATTTTTTTTTTCGAAAACAAAGAAAAATTTTGAAAGATTTTGAAAAATTTTTGAAAACAGAACAAAAAGAAAATTACCTAATCTGAGCAACAAGATGAACCGTCAGTTGTCCAAACTCGAACAATCCCCGGCAACGGCGCCAAAAACTTGGTATGCGAAATTGTACTCAGGTTGTGAATTGTTATTCGAAATTGATTCCCTGGCAATGGCACCAACGGATGCACAGAACCATGGTCTAGACATATCTTCACAACTTCGCATAACTAACCAGCAAGTGCACTGGGTCGTCCAAGTAATAAACCTTACGTGAGTAAGGGTCGATCCCACGGAGATTGTTCGTATGAAGCAAGCTATGGTCACCATGTAAATCTCAGTCAGGCGGATATAAAATGGTTATGGAGTTTTCGAATATTAATTAATAAAAGTAAGATAGAGATACTTGTGTAATTCATTGGTGAGAATTTCAGATAAGCGTATAGAGATGCGTTTCTTCCTCTGAATCTCTGCTTTCCTACTATCTTCATCCAATCAGTCTTACTCCTTTCCATGGCTGGCTTTATGCAAGGGCATCACCGTTGTCAGTGGCTACATCCCCTCCTCTCAGTGAAAATGGTCAACACACCCTGTCACGGCACGGCTATTCATCTGTCGGTTCTCGATCATGCTGGAATAGGATTCACCCTCCTTTTGCGTCTGTCACTAACGCCCAGCACTCGCGAGTTTGAAGCTCGTCACAGTCATTCAATCATTGAATCCTGCTCGGAATACCATAGACAAAGTTTAGACTTTCCGGATTCTCTTGAATGCCGCCATCATTCTAGCTTACACCACGAAGATTCTGATTAAGAGATCCAAGAGACACTCATTCAATCGAAAGTAGAACGGAAGTAGTTGTCAGGCACGCGTTCATGGGGAATGATGATGATTGTCACGTTCATCACATTTAGGTTGAAGTACGAATGAATATCTTAGAAGCGAAATAAGATGAATTGAATAGAAAAACAGTAGTACTTTGCATTAATCTTTGAGGAACAGCAGAGCTCCACACCTTAATCTATGGAGTGCAGAAACTCTACCGTATGAAAATACATAAGTGAAGGTCCAGGCATGGCCGAGAGGCCAGCCCCTCTGATCTAAGAACCAGGCGTCCAAAGATGTTCCAAGATGTTCAAAGATGTCTAATACAATAGTAAAAAGTCCTATTTATAATAAACTAGTCACTAGGGTTTACAGAAGTAAGTAATTGATGCATAAATCCACTTCCGGGGCCCACTTGGTATGTGCTTGGGCTGAGCTTGAGTGTTTCACATGTAGAGGTCCTTCTTGGAGTTGAACGCCAGCTTTTGTGCCAGTTTGGGCGTTGAACTCCACTTTGCAGCTTGTTTCTGGCGCTGGACGCCAGAATTGGGCAGAGAGCTGGCATTGAACGCCAATTTACGTCATCTAAACTCGGGTAAAGTATGGACTATTATATAATTCTGAAAAGCTCTGGATGTCTACTTTCCAACGCAATTGGAAGCGCGCCATTTTGAGTTCTGTAGCTCTAGAAAATCTATTTGAGTGCAGGGAGGTCAGAATCCAACAACATCAGCAATCCTTCTTCAACCTCTGAATCTGATTTTTGCTCAAGTCCCTCAATTTCAGCCATAAAATACCTGAAATCACAAAAAAACACACAAACTCATAGTAAAGTCTAGAAATGTGAATTTAACATAAAAACTAATGAAAACATCCCTAAAAGTAACTAGATCCTACTAGAAACATACTAAAAATAATGCCAAAAAGCATATAAATATCCGCTCATCAGCCATTCATGAGCTCTGATGAGTATTCCTCTTCTGAAGAGAATGAGGATGTTATTGAAGAGCAAGCTGCCAAGTTCCTTGGTGCAATCATGAAGCTAAATGCCAAATTATTTGGCATTGATACTTGGGAAGATGAACCTCCCTTGTTCACCAATGAACTAAGTGATCTGGATCAACTGACATTGCCTCAGAAGAAACAGGATCCTAGAAAGTTCTTAATACCTGTACCATAGGCACCATGATCTTTAAGGCTCTATGTGACCTTGGTTCAGGGATAAACCTCATGCCCCTCTCTGTAATAGAGAAACTGGGAATCTTTGGGGTGCAAGCTGCTAAATCTCATTAGAGATGGCAGACAGTTCTAGAAAACAGGCCTATGGACAAGTAAGAGGACGTGTTAGTAAAGGTTGAAGGCCTTTACATCCCTGCTGATTTGATAGTCCTAGATACTGGGAAGGCTGAGGATGAATCCATCATCCTAGGAAGACCTTTCCTAGCCACAGCAAGAGCTGTGATTGATGTGGACAGAGGAGAATTGATCCTTCAAATAAATGAGGACAACCTTGTGTTTACAACTCAAGGATCTCTCTCTGCATCCATGGAGAGGAAGCATAAAAAGCTTCTCTCAAAGCAGAGTCAAACAAAGCCCCCACAGTCAACTCTAAGTTTGGTGTTGGGAGGCCACAACCAAACTCTAGTTTGGTGTCAAACCCCCATATCCAAACTCTAAGTTTAGTGTTGGGAGTCTCAATAAAGCTCTGCACATCTGTGAGGCTCCATGAGAGCCCACTGTCAAGCTATTGACATTAAAGAAGCGCTTGTTGGGAGGCAACCCAATGTTTATTATCTAATCTTCATTGTTTTTCATGTTTTATTAGGTTCATGATCATGGAAGTCACGAAAAAATAGAAAATTAAAAGCAGAATCAAAAACAGCAAAAAAATCACACCCTGGAAGAAGACCTTACTGGCGTTTAAACGCCAGTAAGAAGCACGTTTTGGGCGTTCAACGCCAGAACAGGGCATGGTTCTGGCGCTGAACGCCAGAAAGGGGCAGCATCTGGGCGTTTGAACGCAGATTGCACCCTGGAGAAGACTACGCTGAACGCCCAGAACAGCTGGTTCTGGCGTTCAACGCCAGAAATGGGCAACAAATCGTTCACCCCCAGAAAAGCACAATCTGGCGTGAACGCCAGAGTTGTTGCAGGGGATTGCAGCCAATTGGTGAAGGTTGTAAATCCTGAACACCTCAGGTCTGTGGACCACAGGATCACCTAGGATCTGTGACCCCACAGGATCACCTCTACCTCACTCATTCTTCTCACCCCTCTTTCACACAATCCCTAAATACTGTTCCCAAAACTCTTTACTCA